>NC_037672.1:175407542-175696489 GCF_003255815.1 Theropithecus gelada | reverse complement strand
TTTTTGTATTTTTAGTAGAGACGGGGTTTCACCGTGTTAGCCAGGATAGTCTCGATCTCCTGACCTCGTGATCCACCCGCCTCGGCCTCCCAAAGTGCTGGGATTACAGGCTTGAGCCACTGCGCCCGGCCAAGGACACAATTTCTAATTGCAATAATGTTGATATTATTACACAGAGAGCAGGCACATGTAGTACCATCCAGATCAAGAATCGGAAAGTAATCACAACTACAGAAGCCCCCACATTTTCCTTCCTATTACAATCCCACTCCAATGACAAATATTTCAGACTTTTGAAAATACAGATTAGTTTCGCCTGCATTTGAAACATTCAAATGGAATCACAAAGTGTTACAATGTAAACTGCATTCTAATGATGTTTTGTCATTAATATTAGACTGGCTTTATATAAAATGCTCTGAGAGTTTGAGGGTATTCTTGAAATCTGACACTCAATCAATTTTCCATTTATAGCCTCTTTTTCCAGTTAGAAGAGTCAGTTTATATCCACTGGTAAAAAATAATTTTCTAATCTTCTTCATACTTGCTTTAGTTCTACTTAATTTGACATAGGTTGACAAAGGATAGTTAGCAATTCCTGTTTCTATGGTATTTCTATCAATTCAGTCTTAAGCCTTTCCTCTGCCATGCATGCATGCATTATGAGTAAAAAGGCTGTGCTATTTAGTTCATAAATATTTGTATTTCTTTCTCATTGTAGATTGTAAATGTCATCTTGTTAAAATTACTTTAGTTACCTCCTTTAAAACTACTTATCTAATTCTGGAGACAATATTGGTGACATTTCTATTAAACCTTTTTTTTAGTTATCAAATTATACCTTTAAATCAAACACAGATGATACAAATCAAAAAATAAAATCTATATTTTAATAATCAAAAACAGTCCAATTGCTTTTTATGTTGGGTGCTCACTGTTTGGGACCTGGGGATGATCTCACCATACCATGTATGTTGTAAATGATTCATTGAAGTGGTTATAATAGCGGCAGGAGGGGCGGGTCCCTGATGAGACCTCACCTTCAAAGTAAAGACAGTTTAAAACCTGAAAGCCAAGTTACAAGTCTCAGATAAATCCACGGACCAGATTGTGAACCTCCCTTCTTGTCTGGTGCACTTTCCTCTGATTGATCCTCACCCTTCACCTATTTTACACATAACTACCCTTCCCTAATTGCTTTTTTATTTTTTTATTTTTTATTTTTTTATTTATTTTTAACACTGTTGTGCCTATCTTTGAGCGGCGTCTTTGTTTTAGCTTTTTTTTTTTTTTTTCATACTCACAATCCAATCATCATGTACTCCCCCATTCTGAGTCCGTAAAAGCCCCTGACCCAGTCATACTCAGTGAGACCACCCAACTTGAGGTGGGGGACCGCCCCCGCATCCCCTCTCAGCTGAGAGCTGTTCCGTCACTCAATAAAATTCTTTTCTGCTCTCCTCCTCCTTCAATTTTTAGCATAATCTCATTCTTCTTGGATGCGGCAGAAGAATTCGGGAACTGCCGAACATGGGTACAAGTTTTAACACAGGTGAGCTCCGGCACGCAGCAGCCAGTGCGGGACCCAGGCCAGGCGCGGCCCAGCAGGTGGAGTGGACAGGGCGCCTCTTGCGGCAGGCCTGGGGGCCAAGGGAGGCCCAAGCAGGGACATCACCAGCTGTGGAGGTTCCTGGCCGGCAAAGTGACCAAGAAAAATCCTGCATCATTTCGATGAACTGAATAACTTGCCAGGAGTCTCCTTTTTTCATAGTTTTGTCGGAGATGATGGCATTTGTATATTTGGGAGGCCTTCTGTTTTTACAGAAGTGTACAGGCAGTAATACCTTTTTACAGTACTACCACTCACATTTCATGACGTCTTTGTAGTAATAATTAGAAAGTGGTTAGTCTTTGGGTAGACTTTGGATACAAAGATGAACTGTAAAGTAATATTATCAGCTACATGATGCAATCTGTCAACATTATTAAAACACATAGAATCATTTTAAATCCTGAGATCCATAAACAAAATTGCTCATGTAAAAATTATTTGGGCAGGTTGCAATGGCTAATGCTTGTAATCCCAGCAGTTTGGGAGGCCGAGATGGGTGGGCTTGAGTCTAGGAGTTCAACACCAGCCTGGGCAACATGGCAAAACGTGGTCTCTATGAAATATACAAAAATTAGCCTGGCACGGTGGTGCAAACCTATAGTCCCAGCTACTTGGGAGGCTGAGGTGGGAGGATCCATTGAGCCCAGAATGTTGAGGTTGCAGTGACCATGATTGTCAAACTGCCCTGCAGCCTGAATGACAAAGCAGGACTCTGTTTCTTAAAAAAAAAAAAAAAAAAAGATAGAAATAAAAATAAAAAAAAAAAAGTTATTTATATAGTCAAATATTTTGGACAATTAATCTGCAATATTATTCTTCCAAAATAAAGATGACTAGTATTATTTTATTACATCAATTAGTATATTTTGGAATAGATATGGCAATATTTTATTAAATGATATTTCTATGAGCAAAAAGTAAGCTTTTAATTTTTATCATATAAAAATGTGCTACTTCTTGACCTATTCAGTTTTTCCTACACTTTCAAAAATCTGCTTAAAATAAAAAAGTGGAAACACATTAGTGAGCTTGAGAGAGAACCTGAGTATCAAAATATAGTTATACATTTTTTCAAATGGTATATTTGAAAATATAATGACACGAATCATCAGCATACTCCTTGGCACCATTGCAATACAATTACAAAATTTATCATTGAAAATATTCTGTTTAAGACACAGTACAATATAATGAAATAAACACTATGTTGGCATTTTTTAAAAAGCAGTGCCATTGCTCTAGGTGGGTCATTTATGACTTAGGTAATTGACTCTAATTTAGCTTCCTATTCTGTAAAATGAGAGTAATGATGTTTGGCTAATATCCTCATGAATTTCTTGAGAAAATAAGTAAATAAAAGCTGAAAAATTATTTGAAATTATAAAGCACCACTCATAGATAAAGAGAATAAGGGCTTAATGACAGCACACCAATGAATTCAGTAAATTACTATGACCTGTATATTTCATTTATCTTATAAAAGCAATGTAGGTTTCAACATTCATAAAATTGTTTTTCTGTTGACATTTATTATATGTTTTTATTCAATCATATTTCTGGTCAAAATGTAGGAAACAAAAGGGAAATTATGTGAACATAAAATTTCATGATTTATTTGTCCAGATTGTTCTCCACTTAAACTGATTTTCTCAATCAAACTAATTTGAATCATTATTATTATCATCATCATTTAATATATCAGTAAGTCTATTGAACATTATCAGAATAAATGATTATATTTTATTTTAAATTATGTCAATATTTTCAAGTAAGGGATATATAAAATAAATCTCCAGTTAAATATTAATATTTACCTGTAGATTTTCATTTGTATATGCAAATATGGTTTAAAAAATGCTTGTTAAGCTCAAGATTAAAAATTGTATAGCATCAGGATCTCAATCAATATTTCTCTTCAATAGCAAACTTAATCCTAATTCAAAACGCAGTTGTTTAGTACTCATTGATAGAAATTGGCTTGACATTTAGACATTTCCCACTAGCCTTAATAGCATCAAATAAAACTGTTATGTCTGTGTACTGTTCTGGGCAAGGTGGGAATGAACCTTTACTCATTCTCCATGTATATGCTCAATGGTAAAGTCTATTTACATTTCGGTCTAGTGACAATCACAGGTTCACAGCTGTAGTTGCAACAGGCAATCTGGAAGAATTTTAATAGATTAGAAAAAAGTAGAAAGTGAGAAGATGGCTGAATTTCCCCCCAGCACTTTGTGACATCCACATACTAAAAAGGCTGGTTCTTTCATACCATATGAATAAAATTGTTCTGTTACACACATTAGTCAACTGTTTTTATTTTTTTGTACTTTTTTATTTTTATTTTTTAATTTTTTTATTATTATACTTTAAGTTCTAGGGTACATGTGCATAATATGCAGGTTTGTTACATATGTATACTTGTGCCATGTTGGTGTGCTGCACCCATCAACTCGTTAGCATCCATCAACTCGTCATTTACATCAGGTATAACTCCCAATGCAATCCCTCCCCCTCCCCCCTCCCCATAATAGGCCTGGGTGTGTGATGTTCCCCTTCCCGAGTCCAAGTGATCTGTTATTTTGTATTCTGAGAAACCAAGATAATATTTCTTGGGGACCCTTACAAGAAAGGAAATCTTCACTATGAGCAAAAAGACAACAAACCATGCATTTAATATTTTGTCTGTCTAAATACACTTTGTAATATATCAAGGCTATTTCTTTTTAGTAAAATTAACTTACTTTTATTTTTCAAATGTATTGTTGAACCTCGCCCGAGAGTGTGTGCATATTTGCAATAAAAAGACTGCCACTTTCTTACATACTTTGGCCTCATGTTTAATTATTTAGCTCTCCTAAATTAAATTAAATTAAACAAAACAATAGGTTTCAAGCAATTAGTCATGATGTATTATATTAGATTGAATATTACTATTTAAGAAAGTAGTTAAAATGGTATACAATACTGGAAAATTGGGTAAAAATCATATGTATTTTTAACTGAATCCTAAAATTAAAATTTAAGTAAAGTATTACTTTGCATTTGAATCCACGGCCACATATTTTTCTAGATTGTCATTCTGGCAAAGGTATGACTACATTTGTAAAATATTTGTTACTCAGAAATGTGTTTTTTAAAAGCCTGAAACTTGAAACTTAACACATCTATTAGTTCCTAGGTTTTTGTCCTTTGATCATGCTTCCTACTTTATATAAATCTTTTTTTAATGCCACTGTGAAATAAGTTTGGTTTAGCTTTATTTTACTTGACCTCAATGAGTTCGTTGGTAGGAGAAATAACGTGTAAAATGGTAATTACAATCTAATGCTAGTGTGGAAATAAAATGTTTAAGATACAATAGGAGAACAGAAAACATATGCATTCAAACACAGAGGTTGGGTTAGGGAGAATTTCCTAGAGAATTTGCATTTTGTAGGAGTTAATTAGGAGCAAAACAGAGACAGGAGGTGAGGGAAGGTCGTAATTGTTGTAAAGAAAGATTTGGGAGGGGCAGCTATTAGGTCATATATGGCCCTCCTAGTCGATCTCCTCTCTGTGTCCTCAATTAATTAGTCAGTGAATGCACATCAGAAAGCACAGTTTACCCCTTCCCAAGGGTGTAAAATTAGCATTTCAATTCTGTTGATAAAGACTATTATTTGGCTTCCAGAAAATTGTCATGATGTCATCTAGTGCCCCAGAATTCAATGACCATTATCAATGGAGCCTCCCTGTATATCAAATAATGAAATTCCAATTTTGATGCCACCTTCATGATAAAAGTCAATAAAAGGACATAAAATCCAGGATATTTTTGTCCCAGTTCTTTCAGAAACGAAAATATATTCAATCCTTTTCTGCACATAAATTTAAAGGGATTACACTCTTCTGCAGTGTGTACTCCTCTCCTCCTCTTCCCTATACATCCCTCTTTTCCCCCATCAAATTTCCTGTTTGATTAATTTTTGCTAAATATTAAGTTTCTATTTTAATGCACCACCTGCAGAGAAGATATCTGTGATATCTGTGAGTTTCTAATCTAAATTAGTCCCTATGTGTTATATTCTCAATGATCATTAAACTTCTGATCAGTTCAATGCTTTTCTTTTATATTTACCTTGCATATGTTTCCATTAAGCTTATAGATCATAAACTTCATGGAGGCAGCAACCTTGTTCCTCTTATCCACTTCTGTTTCTATGTACATATCTCTTAGGAGAGGCTCAAAACATATTTGTGAACATAATGAATTAATGGGTAAGTGAAGAAAAGACAAAAAATACTCTGTATTTTTCTGTGTGTGTGTGAGATGGAGTCTTGCTGTTTCCCAGGCTGGAGTGCAATCGTGCGATCTTGACTCACTGCAACCTCCACCTCTCGGGTAGCCTCAGCCTCCCAAGTAGCTGGGATTACAGGTGCCCACCAGTACTCCTAGCTAATTTTTGTATTTTCAGTAGAGACAGGGTTTTGCCATGTTGGCCAGGCTGGTCTCAAACTCCTGACCTCAGGTGATCCTCCTGCCTTGGCCCCACAAAGTGCTGGAATTACAGGTATGAGCCACTGCACCTGACCAATACTCTCCATTTTACCACTACAATTCTACAAGTTACAAATACTTTCTTTTTGTCAGCATCGTCATTTTATATAGACTTGCATAGAACTTAAAGAAAATAGTTTAAAGTTTCATGTTAAGCCCACTGGCTCCATCTTATACTTAATGCTATTGATTTTCAACCACTGTCAGACTTTATACTATTTGGTATTGAATTTAATCTCAGTAGAACCTAATGTATTGGTTCTGGCATCAAACTACTTTCATTTTAATTTTTGGTTCAGGCTTATTGCTCTGCAACCTTGGGCAAGTTACATAACATCTCTAAGTTGCAGTTTTCTTATCTATAAAATTACTAATATAAACCTACTGTATCAGAACCCACGGAATGGATATATATAGCACAAGATTTATTATAAGAAATGGGTTCATGGGATTATGGACGTTGACAAATTCAGAATTTTCATTGTGAGCTGGCAGGCTGAAGACAAAGGAGAACCTATGTTCCAGTTCAAGTCAAAAGGCAGTCTACTGTAGAACTAGGAAGAGCTGATGTTGCACGTGAAGTCTGAAGGCAGTCTGCTGGAGAATTCTCTCTAGCTCTAAGGCCAATCTTTTCATTATAATCAGCTCAACTGATTGAATGAGGACCACCAACATTATGGAAGACAATCTGCTTTACTCAAGGTTCACTGATTTAAATATCAATCTCACCCAAAATACTCTCACAGAAACACCCAAAATAATGTTTGATGAAATATCTGGGCACCCCATGGTACAGACAAGTTGACAGATAAAATTTGCCATCACACCAACTAAAAAGGGCCTTTGAAGGACACCAAAAAAAATCTATAATAAAATGTCTGAGACATATTAAATTCTCAAAAGATGTTAGTTACCATGATTTTTTCTTAAGTTAGTAATGATCATTAGTGCTTTTGTCTATTTTGTTCACAGCTTATCATGGAAACTAAACATGTGTCTTGTGAGGTAATGAAAATAGTTATTAATTTTAAAGTGATATAGACAACAAAACTTATCAATATCTTTTAAACTGTTAATAAGTTTGGTTCTTTCAGCTCTTGGGCTGTCTCCCACAAACTGTAGGCTCTCAATAATAAATACTTGTTATGTTTCCAAATATTAAGTTTTACAGTTTTACTTAGGTACTCTTACTTATTAAAGTCCAGCTCAAATGTTGTCGTCTTTTAAGTCTTTTATAATATTTATTAATGCCCTCAACTGTGCCCACAAATCACAATACCATGCTTCTAATTTTACCATAGTATATTCATCAATCAATTCATCTTCAGTGTTCAGAATTAGATTCAAAAAAGCTATTATTCTAAACAAGTTGAACTCATGGAAGTACAGAGTAGAGTAATGGTTACCAGGGGATGGGCTGGTGGATGTTAGAAATGTTGGGAAAAGGCTGGGTGCGGTGGCTTACGCCTGTAATCCCAGCACTTTGGGAGGCCAAGGCGGGCAGATCACGAGGTCAGGAGATCAAGACCATCCCGGCTGGCTAGCCGGGTGTGGTGGCGGCGCCTGTAGTCCCAGCTACTCGGGAGGCTGAGGCAGGAGAATGGCGTGAACCCGGGAGGCGGAGCTTGCAGGGAGCCGAGATGGCACCACTGCTCTCCAGCCTGGGCAACAGAGCAAAGACTCCGTCTCAAAAAAAATAATAATAAATAAAAAGAGAAATGTTGGCAAAAGGACACAAAAATTTAGAGAGAAGAAATAAGTTCAAGAGACCTATAGTACAACATGAAGACTATAGTTAATAACAATATATTTTATTCTTGAAAATTGCCAATAGAGTTGATTTCAAGCGTTCTCACCACAAAAAAGTGAGATAATGCATATGTTAATTAGCTTGATTTAGCCATTCCACAATGTATGTGTATTTTAAAGCAGCGTATTGTGCACAATACATGTGTAGAATTTTATTTATCAATTAAAAAATAAAGCAAATGCACCATTTAAAAAAGCTATGATACTGGGCATTTATTTTGATTCACTGAGAAGTAAAATCTAGATTAGGTACTATTCAAAAAAGTGATAATAAGATGACATTCTGGCTACACAGCAGCACTAGAAATTTGCCTTGACATGGTTACCCCTCAACCCTGAGAGATCCCTGGCGGCAGGAAGTAAGCATATGAAATAGTGTAACATTTCATCATAAACTTGGATGTTGTTAATCTAAAAATAAAATTCACTAGAATGTGGGGTTAGACCATAAGGGTACTTATCTGTCCAAGTTTGCAACAGTCACCCGCAGGACCAAAGCAAGACCCGCCATTCACCAGAATGTAAGTCTGTATCACTAGAATTTTCCACTCTAATAAGAAAAACGTTTATTTGTGGAAAAACATAAAGACTCCACTAATAATAGGCAAATATTTTTAATTTGAAAATAATAATCTAATTCCTTAGACTACCAATGTTTAGATATGTAAGAGGGTTTTGCCCTCCCAGGTTTTCCTTACAGCATGTGTTATAGGGCTGGGCTCATGACTCAGAGGTGAAAAAGTGTAGATTTTAAAGCCAGAAGGCTGTTCTCACTTCCAAGTCCTGAACTAGCAGAGAAATATAAAGGAAAGTCACTCAGGGTACAAAGTATCAATCTGAAAAAGCTGGATTTTGAACTGCTTTGGACATGATGTCAAACTGAACTTCTTTCTTTCCTTGGTCTGGGGCTGTACAATTGGGAGATTTCAGTGTGCAAGGCAGACCGTGACCTTGTCATCCATGCTGGGATCACTCATTGCCTAACACCATCAATGCAGACGTCTCCAAAAAAGCTCCATGTAATTGGCAACATTCAACAGAAGAATCTTGACCAACAGAGGGCACCAGAATAGGGCATGTCTCTACCTTTAATAGGGTGTCCAAAGTGGATGAAAGTTTACTTTTTATAAATTGAGGAAAGACATATGAATAGAGACAGAATGGAAAGTTACCCCTCATCTTTCCTTTAGTAGATTGAAAGGTATGTCTATATGGTAAGTATATACAAGTAAAAATTAGAATAAATATTTTATGATAGTTTTTTCCAAAATATGTAATCTTTTATCAAAAAGCTAATTAAAATGATTCCCAACTAGAACATATTCAACAGAAAACTATGTGTGAATAAGCGATTATATTAGAAGTGGCCTTTTAAGAAGCTTTGAACAAGCTTAGATTCAGATAATTCAAATCATTTTGGCTTATAAAAATATAATTTTAAATCCTTAAAAGCAATATATGCTCTGTATCTAGCTAAAGCAGAGTTGACCAGTCACACTGTGTCATGTTTTCCATGAAATTAAATGTTATCATTCAAGTCACATTGCATTAAAATATGACCTACCAGCCTAACAATTTAAACTCAAGTTCTTTGAAGGGTAATTTTCAAGTTGATTAAAACACCCATTCTTGTGAAAAGATATTAAATGGACATCAAATATCCATACAGTCATGTTTGGCCTTCTTATCTATCTCACATCTATTTTCAATTGGAATACCAAGTTGGAATACAAAATGCTTTATCCTTGCTGATATACTTGAGGAAATATTTCAGTTGACATTATTTATATATCAACTAAATTTTATGAGCATTTTTCACATACCTATGATTGGCATAAAAGTATCATCCCAGTGTTGAGTAGACATTACATTATCCAGACATTTTTGTTGTTACACAGCCAAAGTTCTCTAAATTTTTGACACATAAATAAATAGACCTTGATGTGTTAAAGCAAAAGCCCAAATGCCAAGAATTGAACACTTGGAAGACGGAAAGGTCTTTGAGAATACATATGAGAACAGACTTGGGACATAGGGTTACAGATGAAAGAGAACTACACTGAAAATCACCATTGTCTGGATAAGGAATTGTGGTAAATATCCTTAAAGAGTTCAACCTCGAAAGACAGTTAAAAACTCAAATTATTTTAAAGCATAGATTTAGTGATAATTAAAGGGTAATGCTAATATTTTGGAATTTTAGAGTTGGAAAGGAGATGAAAAAAATACCTCCTTTTCCCTTACATACAAAAAAAGCTTTGTGAGAAAAGAGAAAAAATTGAAATGCTCCACATTCTTCACTCATTCCCCCGGTTATTCGAAAATGAAGAACTGATTTTCTCGGCCAGGCGCGGTGGCTCAAGCCTGTAATCCCAGCACTTTGGGAGGCCGAGACGGGCGGATCACGAGGTCAGGACATCGAGACCATCCTGGCTAACACGGTGAAACCCTGTCTCTACTAAAAAAAATACCAAAAAAAAAAAAAAAAAAAACAAAAAACTAGCCGGGCGTGGTGGCGGCGCCTGTAGTCCTAGCTACTCCGGAGGCTGAGGCAGGAGAACGGTGGGAACCCGGGAGGCGGAGCTTGCAGTGAGCCGAGATGGCGCCACCACCGGACTCCAGCCTGGGTGACGGAGCGAGACTCCGTCTCAAAAACAGCAACAAAAAAGAACTGATTTTCTCTCAAGGTCTTTGGTGCCTGGTTGTTGTGACTGGGAAGCTTCAGGTCAAGGACAGGCCTGGAGTCAGGGAGTCAGAATAGAAAAAGAAAAAAAAACGAGGAACTTCTAACACACTTTACAAAACAACACTCCTTTTCCTGGTTCTTCTATATGGAAGAGGTTTTCATTCTCTGAGTCTCAGGTATCTGTATCAGCACAGGCTGCATTGCTGAGGCAGTTCAGCTCTACGACTGGGGCTGACCTCAGTGCAAGATTGGGAGAGGGAAAAAAAAGAGAGAGAAACAAAAGAAAGTTTGCCTCTGTCAGTTCCAGATGACAGGTAAGGGAAAACAGGGAACTGCTACCAGGATAATCATTTTTCTAGTTTTTGACCTCCCTCCTCCATCCATGTGCTAGCATTTGCTTTTCAGGTTTTCAGCTAGTTGTTTTTGGTATTTTGTATACATATTTTATTTTACATTTTACGGATGCGTAATAGTTGTGCATATTTATGGGGTGCATGTGATATTTTAATACAAGCATACAATGTGTCATAATCATGTCAGGGTAATTGGGGTGTAATCACTTCAAGCACTTATCATTTCTTTGTGTTGGGAATATTTCAATTCCACTCTTCTGACTATTTTGAAATAGACAATGAATTAATTATTGTTGACTATAGTTGCCTCATTGTGCTGCCCCGAACTAGATCTTATTCCCTCAAACTGCATTTTCTTTTCCCATTAACCACCTCCTTTTAATTCTTCTCACCTCACTACCTTTCTTGGCCTCTGGCAACTGTCATTCTACTCTCTATCTCCATGAGATCAACTTTTGTATCTCCCACATATGAATGAGAACAGGTGATATTTGTCTTTCCGTGCCAGGCTTATTTCACTTGACAAAATATCCTCTAGTTCCACCCACACTGTTGTAAATGACAGGATTTTATTCTTTTTTTATGGCAGAATAATATTCCCTTGTGTAAATATGTCACATTTTCTTTATCCATTCATTCATCAATGGATACTTACGTTCATTCCATATCTTTGCTATCATGAATAGTGCTGCGATAAACGTGGAAATGCAGATATCTCTTCCGTATACTGATTTCCTTTCTTTTGGAGATATATCCCATAGTGGGGTTGCAGGGTCACATAGTACTTCTGGTTTTTAGAGTTCTAATCAATGGGAAGTACAGGTCACAGTCGGATTACTCAACTTTACCATTAGACTCTAAAGGTCCAATATTTATTAATGAAATAAGGGATTTAAAAGGATGAAGAATAAATCTATAATCAGAGCATATTGACAAATACAGAAAGTATAATTCTAAAAATTTTGGTCAATATATAGGTGTCATTAAAAGATTTAACGTTACTTTTTTCAGCATTTTGCTTTAGATAAGAAAATTATGAATGCAACATTGATGCTGCATCAAAATTGGTTCATTCAGAAATTACTGAGTTTCTTTAGCTGTTTCCTCAATTATGTATGATTAAAGATGGGAATATTTTAAGCTCAAGGAACATAGCCAACGTAACTAGGAGCTTAACATAGAATATCTTAAAACCCTGATGGGCATAATATCCTGGCTTTTCAAATGGCTATAGCAGCCAACAAATGTGGGTAGAAATGCTGGAAAAGGAAAGAAAATATAATGACATGAAGAACCTGGTCTGAATTTAAAAGGGATCAGAGTGTTTCAGGAAAATTTAGTCAATTTCAATACACAACACAATTTGCTATAGTCAAATTACTACAATTCATGTGTAAAGAATATTACAAACATCCAGGTGAAAACACAGATTTTTTTTTTTCCAGTAGGCAAACAAAAAAACCAGGCTGAATCAAAATAAGATTTGTGGAATAAATATTTAAACGAAGTATTCTTTACCTGGCAAAGTCACCATTTATATGAGAAGGCAACAGAAGAAAATATTAAAAATTTAAAGACACCTGTATATTCTCTAGCAAATATTGATTCGAAGTTTCATGACAGCCAGATGTCATGGTCTAAAATGCCTAGCAGTGAATAACTAAGCCATTAAAAAGAAACTTGAAATAGCAATTATAATGAGATCTACACCGTGGTGGAGATGTTATTATTGTTTGATATTTTTTCCTCTCCCTTTCATCTGGGCACACTCAAGGATTATCATGCCAATCCCTTGAAGTTAGACATCACCATGTGCATTGTTTTGATCAATGAAATGTGAACAGAAGAATTAATGATCTGGCGTATAGTTCTTCATCCTCCCTTCCTCTTCTATATCAAACCATGAATACATTATAATAGTGGCATGTTAAGATAGCGGAACTGTGCTCAAATTAGATCATCTCCGAGTGACCACAATAAACCAATCTGTCATGGTCAGGCAAAATGATGACTAAATAAGTCTTGTTATTAGTAACTGAGGGTTAGAGTTGCCTGTTACTTCAGAAGAGCCTAGTAAATACTGAGAAGCGCAATACAGATGTGTAAATTCTAGGTAAAAATAAACTTAGTAAATAAAAATATTTAATTGCTCACTATATCAGGCAGAATATAAATACAAAACTTACCAACAGAAAATTAAGAGAAAGACTTGTTAGGTGTTTTGGTTGCTAACTCTGTTGTAGACATGATTTATTAGGATTGAATATATAGTGCTTTATTTTTGAAATTTTGATGTATTCAAAAATTGTGGCTCAAATTAAAAATACATCTCTATTACATTTTTAAATTACAAAATCCCAAAGGGGGTAAATAAAACAACACATTAAATATATATAGTTATTGATGTGTATAGTCAAATATATACAATAATAAATGTATTTGCGTTACTTTTGCAACTGAAATTCAAAAAAAAATTTGAAATGGCAGATTAAAGAGAGTAGGATAATTGTAAATTAGATTAATCTGTCTATTTAAAGAAAAACGGACCCATATAGGATCCAGAGTCTTTTACCTTAAAGTTATGATCTCTGTGCTTCTGTTTGAGAATGCTCATTCTCTTTCATTGGTCTACTCTCTTTTTTTTTTTTTTTTTTTGAGACGGAGTCTCTCTTTGTCACCCAGGCTGGAGTGCAGTGGCCGGATCTCAGCTCACTGCAAGCTCCACCTCCCGGGTTTACGCCATTCTCCTGCCTCAGCCTCCCGAGTAGCTGGGACTACAGGCGCCCGCCACCTCGCCCGGCTAGTTTTTTTTTTTGTATTTTTTAGTAGAGAGGGGGTTTCACCGTGTTACGTCAGTAACAGCATCTCAAAATGCCTAAGGAAGAATTCTCATAAGCAGATTTTCAAAAAGCCATATGTGCTTATTTTCAATAGCTAATTGCACTGGGCTGTTGCCAGTAAGACAACTGATCCTTTGTGTAGTTTTCCTGTTCAGAGAGTGTGAGATATTGCTTCATTATCCTCCCCTTTCCTTGTTAGACTCAGTAGTTTGGAGATTTTCTGAGGGCGCTGAGTTCAGCCATGCTGATGCTTCAATGAAGCATGTCTCTCAATTTTATCTCTGCCTATACCTGCTCAAAATAGGATAGAACCATGCTTCCTCAGTCCAAATCTTCCATGTCCAGTGACTTGAGTTCCAAAATCTCTAACGTATGAATACCAACACTGTATTAACCCAAAATAATTATTTGTAAAGTTCATCAGCTCTGTTTCTAGAATGCATAAATATATGTTCCAAAGGTTCTCAAATTTTAAAGCATGTAACATATCACCTTGAAATTTTATTAAATGAAGAATATAATTTAGTAGGTATGAGATAAGCCCCAAGATTTTTTTTTTATTTTGAGGAGAGGTTGTGCTCAAAATATTCAATAACTTAATTTGTATTTATTTCGGGAGCCACACACCCTCAAAAGCCAAAGTTTTAGGGATTAATCAGGAGTTTCCTATTTGCTGTCATGTATCCATATATGCATCCTACTAACAAAAATTCATATATTCATTCAACAAATGTTTATTGTAACTCAGCTCTGTTCCTGTGCCATTCACTTTTCTAGGTGCTGGATATGTGTCATTCACAATACAGAATACATTCCAACTGTGCATGTTCGTGCGTGTGTCAAACCAAAAGCAAGAGTTTCATGTTCAGGAAATTCACTATTTCTGGTAGGTCATAACTTAGAATATCATATAAAACTCTTTCCTGCTACCAGAAAATTCTTAGGCAGCAACTCTAGTCTTGGAGCATAGTATTGTAACTGTGCTCACAGCACTGTCGCAACATTGGGTATTGTATCCCTCCATCTCTAATAAGATATCAGTCCAGGTGTGG
Source organism: Theropithecus gelada (assembly GCF_003255815.1). Lineage (NCBI taxonomy): Eukaryota > Metazoa > Chordata > Mammalia > Primates > Cercopithecidae > Theropithecus > Theropithecus gelada. The sequence goes on along the minus strand of NC_037672.1, from coordinate 175,681,597 downwards.
TGGTTCATGCCAGTTATCCTAGCACTTAGGGAGACCAAGGTGGGTGGATCACTTGAGGTCAAGAGTTCGAGACCAGCCTGGCCAACATGGTAAAACCCCATCTCTACTAAAAACACAAAAATTAGCCAAGTGTGGTGGTGCGTACCTGTAATCCCAGTTACTCAGGAGGCTAAGGCAGGAGAATCGCTTGAACCCGGAAGGCAGAGTTTGCAGTGAACTGAGATGTTGCCACTGCACTCCAGCCTAGGCAAAAGAACGAAACTCTGTCTCAAAAAAAAAAGTTATCAGACAGACATATGTACACAAACACACACATACACACACGCACACACACACACACAGGAGATAGGATAAATTTATATATAAACATACAGGTATTTTTAATTTTTCAAACACGTACACTCACTTTCCTTGTTACAGACTATAATTTCTTACTTTATTTGCCTTCTTATTCTTATAAATGAACTTACTTCAGTTTGATTGTCATCTTTCTGCAAAAACCAACATTCATTGAGCACCATTTTCAGGCCTTTCTATTTTGGTTACATAATCTGTTAACACTGTACTTATAAAATATTAAGATTAAATTCTGTAAACTACAATTTTTGCAATCCGCTCCCTTTTCAAAATACCATTCCCTTTGCTCATGAACCAAGTCCTCCACCACCACTTTTGTAATCTGTGTGTCATTTCCTTGACCTTCTCCCAAGTTAATCCATAGCACTTGCCTGAAACTCCTACTAATGAATTTAATGAATTTATAATACTTCTATGACACTATGACAATTTTTCTTTTCTTTCTTCTTCTTCTTCTTTTTTTTTTTACAGGGCCTTGCTCTGTTGCCCAGGCTGGAGTGCAGTGGCACAATCTCAGCTCACTGCAACCTCCACCTCTTGGGCTCAAGCGATCCTCCCACCTTAGCCCCCTGAGTAGCTGGGACTACAGGCATGCACCACTATGCCCTGCTAGTTTTTGTATTTTTTTGTAGAGACAGTGTTTTGCCATGTCACCCAGGCTGGTCTCGAACTTCTGTACTCATGCAATCTGCCCACCTTGGCCTCCCTAAGTGCTGGGATTACAAGCATGAGCCACCATGGCAGCCCTATACTTTTCCTAATGCACAATTCCTACTATTACAACCTGACTGCCTAAATAATATCATTGAATGTTGTCTAAAATCACATTGGATTTCCAATTCGTAACTTGCTTTATTATTTCTTTTTTTTTTTTTTTTTTGAGACGGAGTCTCGCTCTGTCGCCCAGGCCGGAGTGCAGTGGCCGGATCTCAGCTCACTGCAAGCTCCGCCTCCCGGGTTTACGCCATTCTCCTGCCTCAGCCTCCCGAGTAGCTGGGACTACAGGTGCCCGCCACCTCGCCCGGCTAGTTTTTTGTATTTTTTAGTAGAGACGGGGTTTCACCGGGTTAGCCAGGATGGTCTCGATCTCCTGACCTCGTGATCCGCTCGTCTCGGCCTCCCAAAGTGCTGGGATTACAGGCTTGAGCCACCGCGCCCAGCCTTGCTTTATTATTTCTTGATTAACTGACATCCTCTTTGCTTACCCACCTTCCCTATGAACTCAGATTTTATAATGCTTCTTTCCACTATACTCAAAGAAAAAAAATTCGACTCTTTCAAACTCTTGTTGCCTTTAAATCTAAAGTGTGTCTCTTATAAAAAGCATAAAAATGGATTATTCTTTTTAGCTATTCTGTCAATCTCTGCCTTTTGATCAGTATGTTTAAATAAATTTATTTAATATAATAATTGATAAGGTAAGATTGACATCTTACATTTTGTTACTGTTTCCTATCTGTCTTGTCTTCTGTTCCTCTGTTCCTCTCTTACTGCCTTCTCTTTTGTTAGATATTTTCTATTGTATCATTGTAATTCCTTTGTTTTTTCTTTTTATTGAGTTATTTTTTCAGTGGTTGCCCTAGAGATTACAGCTAATCTTTTAAAAATAAAAGCCAAGTTTAGATTAATATCAACTTAATTTCAATAGTTTATGAAAAATTCCTTCTGTATATTTCATTTCCTCCTTACTCCTTTGTGCTATTATTGTGTGAAAACTCCAAACTCCATTTTTTTATGTTATATGCCCCTCAACACAGATTTATAATTATTCTTTTATTTTGTTATCTTTTAAATAAGATAAAAAAGAGTAAAAAGCACACTTACTTCACTCTTTGAAATTGTGTATGTAGATATTTTACAAGTTTTAAAAAAATTTTTTAACATTAATTCAATTTAATCTCTAATATCTTTTTATTTAAAGTTAAAAATTGCAGCATTTATTGCAGTTTAGGCAGACACGCTAATGATGATTCTCTCAGTTTTTGCTTATATAGCGATGTCTTACTTTCTTACCTTTTGAATGATATTTTTGCTGGAAATAGAATTCTGGTTGGCAGTTTTTTACTTTTAGCATTTTGAGTATGCTGTCCCACTGCCTTCTGGCCTCCATGGTAGTAGATGAGAAATCACAAGCTGACCTGAACTGGGATTCCTTGAACTTGATGCGTTGCTCTTCTCTTGCTTCTTTCAATATTTTCTTTGTCTTTGGTGTCCAGCAGTTCGCTTATGAAATGTTTAGGTCTGAATCCTTTTAAGTTTATGCTACTTGGATTCATTGAACGTCTTAGGGGTATAACTGGTCTTTTCTTTACATTTTGGAATTTTTTAACCATTGTTCATTCAAATACTCTTTCTGTCCCTTTCCTTCTCTCCTCTTCTCTGTGACTCCCGTTATGTATACGTTGGTAGATTTGAAGGTGTCCAGAGGGCCTTGAAGTTCTATTATGTTTCTTTTTTTTTTTTTTGTATCCCTAATTTTATTGCTTCTTCATTTTGGCAGTTCAATTCTGTTATTCAGTCTGTCAAATACATTTCTTAGTTTAATTATTACATGTCTAAACTCCTGAATTTTTATTTGTTTTGTAATGTTTGTATTATTATTGACATTCTAGCTTTGGAGAGACATGGTTCTCATACTTTGCTTTAATTTTTTAGATGCTAGTTGTTTGAATATATTTAAAATAGCTAATTTGAAGCATTGTCTAGTACATCTAACATCTGGGCTCCTTCATAATTTCTACTGATGTCTCTTTACCCGCATAGGCCCATACTTTTTTTTTTTTTTTCAGATGGAGTCTCGCTCTGTCGCCCAGACTGAGTGCAGTGGCGTGATCTTGGCTCACTGCAAGCTCCGCTCCCGGGTTCATGCTATTTTCCTGCCTCAGCCTCCCAAGTAGCTGGGACTACAGGTACCTGCCACCATGCCTGGCTAATGTTTTTATATTTTTAGTAGAGAAGGGGTTTCACCATGTTAGCCAGGATGGTCTCAATCTCCTGACCTCGTGATCTGCCCGCCTCGGCCTCCCGAAGTGCTGGGATTACAGGCGTAAGCCACCGTGCCCAGCCCGGCCCACACTTTTTTTAATGTCTTGATTTTTTTTCCTTAAATGCTGGATATTTTACAATGTGGCAACTATGGAAAACAGATTCTACCTCTCTCCTCAGGTTTGTTCTTGGTGTTTTTTCCTAGATTATATCCTTGAGAAACTTAGGATTTTTTGACATATAAAAAACTGTACTCATTTAATGTGTACAATGAAATGTACTTGGAGTTAAGTATATATAGCCATGAAACAATCACAACATCAAAGCTATATAATAGCTATATTATTATATAGATAATAAATATATTATCACCTCTTAAAGTTTCTCACTACCCTTTTATCATTATCATCATTATTTTTCTCCATGTGTTGTTAGAACACTGCAAATCTACCATATTAGCAAATTTTAGGCATACATTGCAGTATTGTTAGCTATAGGCCCTATGATGTATAGTAGACCTCCAGCACTTATTTATCTTGAATAACTGAAATTATCCATCCTTTGGCCATCACCTCCCCATTTCTCCCTAGTCCTTGTCAATCAGCATTCTATTATCTGTTTCTGTAAATCTGACTATTTTAGATTCCACATGTATGAGAGATTATACAATATTTGTCTTTCACTGCTGGCTTATTTTATTTAGCATAAATTTCTCCAGGTGAATCCATCTTGTTGCAAACAGCAGGATTTCCTTTTTCAACCCTGAATAATATTCCATTATATATGTTCATATTTTCTTGATCTATTCATCTATTAATGGAGATTTGGGTTGATTCTGTATCTTGGTTATTGTGAATGATCCTGCAGTGAATGTGGGAATGCTAGTATCTCTTTGAGATCCTGATTTAACTTCATTTGGATAAATACTCAGAAGTAGGATTGGTAGATCATACAGTAGTACCATATATAACTTTTTGAGGAATGTCCATACCATTTTTGATAATGGCTGTACAAATTAACATTTCCACCAACAACGTATAAGGACATCTTTTTCTCCACATTCTTGCCAACATTTGTTATTTATTTTTTATTAATAGTTATTCTGACAGACATAAAGTCATCTTTTATTTTAGTTTTGATCTGCATTTCCTTGATGATTAATGGCATTCAGCACCTTTTCATATACCTGTTGGCATACAATTACAAAGGATCAGAAGAAACTACTATGAACAATTACATGCCAATCAATCTGATAACCTAGAATAAATGGATAAATTTTTAGAAACATATAACCTACTAACACTGAATCATTAAAAAATACAAAATATGAACAGACCAAGAACAAGTAAGGAGATTTAATCAATAATCAACAATCTCCCACAAAGAAATGCCCAGGACCTGATGGTTTCACTGGTGAACTCTACCAAACAAAGAAGAAATAATACCAACCCTTCTCAAAATCTTTCAAAAAATTAAAGAGAAGCAACACTTCCAAATTCACTCTGCAAGGCTCTCATACCCTATAAATACCCAAAGCCAGAGAAGGATACGATAAGAAAAAATAATTATAGACCAACATCCTTCGTAAACATAGATGCAAAAATCCTCATCAAAGTACTAACAAGCCAAATTCAACAGTGCATTAAAATGACCATACATTGGGATCTAGTGGGATTCAACCCTGGTGTGTTTGAATGATTCAACAAATTCATATCAAGAAATGTGACAAACAATATTAACAGAATGAAAGACAAATACCATATGATTCTTCCAATAAGTTCAGAAAGACAGTCATGGTGGGGTGTACCTGCCATCCCAGCAACGTGGGAGGCTGAGGTGGGAGGATCACTTGAGGCCAGGTATTTGAGATCAGCTTGGGCAACATAGCAACTTATCTCTTTAAAAAAAAAAAATGCAGAAAAAGCATTTGATAAGATTCAATGTAATTTCATGATTAAGAAAAACCTTTCAACAAATTAGGTATAGAAGGAATGTACCTCAACATAATAAAGGCCATATATGACAAGCCTGCAGCTAACATCAGACTCAATAGTGAAAAGTTGTTGCTGGTTTTTTGTTGGTTTTCTTGTTTGTTTAGGACTTTTAAAAGTTAGTTTTGTAAAATACTTTCTTTGCCATGTGTGGTCAATGAAGCCCCTCCACATGGTGGCTTAGTTGTTGGCTAACCATTGGACAAAGATTTTCTTAAATGTCTGGAATCAATAAGTCCCCCAGTCTTTGGCAAGTGAGTCTGTGTTTGGGGGCATTCACTCAGAGATCTGGAAGGCTTTTTATAGCTATGCCTTAGACTTCACTTCTTGCCTGCACAGAATCACTAGGAGAAACAAAAGTGAGGGCTTAGGGCCATCTCATTATTCCTTGTTATGCTGTTAGCCCTGGGCATGCACACAGTCCTATTACCATCTATAGTCACTGAAACATGTCAGAACGTTTCAAAGTCTACTATGCTCATTTAATTTTCAAGCTTTTCCTTTTAAGGTTTTTGATCATTTTGTCATTTGTTGCAATAACTGTTATTGTCACCTAAGGCAGCCACAACGTTAAACAATTTCCACCGGTTGTTTTTGATAGTGATGGTGGAATGTACAATTAGAGGAGCTCAGAACTCCAACCTCTTTCTTCCCTCCCCAGTGCCTTCAGAGTTGAAGAATTTCAAGGCTACTATAGAGGTAGGTGGAGGCTACTTGAAATTGTACAAATTAAAACAACACAAAACTTACTGTTCCTCCCAACATTTATCTCTTTTTCTAAAATAAACATCCCTCAGATAGTTGCAATTCTTCCATTCATTTCCAGAAATTTGACTTTTTTTTTCTTTGCCAGTGTTCTCATTGCTTTTATGAAAAACAAGATTTTCAGAGGTCCTTTCTTGGCTACTTCTAACATCACTCTTCATTTTGTATTTCTTATCAAACATGTAATGTTTATATTTACTGTAATGTTTTACTTCTTGTCTTTTAAAGGCCTCAGCCATATTACTATATTCCTTGTGCAAAATTTATGTCTAGTCTAAACATACTTAATCTTAAAAGATTTTTAGGTTCCTCTTAATATGATATAATCCTGTTATAGATTACCACATAATCTTATGCTTTAAATTAAAATCATAACTTTCAAATTTTTTAAGTTAAATATCTGTCATCTTTAAAAGGTTGTAAGGTCTGAGAAAGCATGAATCAATTCTGGCTTGTTTTATGGATTATTCCTAGGACCTAGTACAACTCTTGAGTGACTATCATCCATTAAAATAATTGTAAATACAATAATACTTATTGAAAAAATACATATATAGAAAGTCAGGTTTTTTACACTCAATCATTTATTGGTTGCACGTTTAAATTGTTATTTCATGATTTTTAATTGATAATTTTTTGGGGAGAAGTATAGTATTTATAAGGACTCCATTCCTATTCTTCATATAAACATTAATGAAAAGAATCACTACACATTATTTTGTTACCCAGACACACAAAGTCAAAAGGATGACTAGAAGTTGTGCCTTTTTTATCTTGAGAATATCATGTGTTTCTCCTGAAAATTCTGAAAAGGGAGATGCTATTCTCACATTTTTCCTTTCCACATCCTAACGTTTACCAGTAGAGAATTAAGACAGAATTCTTAATGGGATCAATAATGTCTCAGAACATATTTTTCTGGAATGGTTTTTAGCAAGCAAAGAGTACATTCTTTAGAAAGGAGTACATTCTTTATGAGGGAACAAAATTAGCAATGAGTATGTAATGTTGCATTTAGGTCATATTGCTACAGTAAAATAATAGAGAGTAATGAAGATCTTTGCTGCTTAGTGTTAAGTGATTTTATTACCAAGTCAATTTTAGCAAGGCTTTATAGTAGAATTTTGCTACTTTATTTCAGGTAGGCAATTTTTGGGCACTCATTCGAAGATTCACAGTCAGCTTCTCATTAATGCTATATTTTACATGTGGATTATGGGCAAATTATAATTTCTAATAAGTTAAAGGGGCTATTATATTTGGAGATGATAATTGCTGTTTCTTTGATTTCTGACTGAAGTTTCTTAATTGAGCAAGCATATTATGCTGCCCTAAAATCAAGAGGTTGGTTACCTTGGACTAAATAATTCTATTACTACACATCATGGGAGACTCTTCTCCTTTTGTTCATAATAGGATATCATTTGAAGAAGCATTAAAATGTATCACTAAAAATATTAGGAAGAAATTACGCCCCAAACTGTGAAGGATCGGATTTTCTTTCACTTTCTAGTTGCCACAGGTACTCATCAAGAGCGACTTGTCAGGTTCTTTCAAATTAAAATAATTTACTAAAGTTTATTGCATACTGAAGCAGTCATAAAACAAATGCATTTACAGGTAAAAAGAAAATGTTGATCTAATCCAATTTGGGGTCAAAAAATATTATATCGCACGCTTGTAATCCCAGCACTTTGGGAGGCCCAGGCGGGCGGATCACGAGGTCAGGAGATTGAGACCATCCTAGCTAACATGATAAAACCCCGTCTCTACTAAAAATACAAAAAATTATCTGGGCGTGGTGGCGGACACCTGTAGTCCCAGCTACTTGGGAGGCTGAGGCAGGAGAATGGCGTGAACCCGGGAGGCGGAGCTTGCAGTGAGCAGAGATGGGGCCACCACACTCCAGCCTGGGCGACAGAGCGAGACTCCATTCCCGCCCCACCCCACACAGAAAAAAATTATACCACAATAAGAGCAAAGATACAAAACATAATATTGGAAGAATAGATCTAGTAGGTAACTATTTAGTATTCATGTGAGACTTTACATAAGTCAGTCAAACAATGTCAGAATGCCTGTGTCAGTGTGTTGGGAATTGGTGGGTTGTTGGTCTCACTGATTTCAAGAAGGAAGCTGCGGACCCTCGTGGTGAGTGTTACAGTTCTTAAAGATGGTGTGTCTGGAGTTTGTTCCTCTGATGTTCCGACATGTCCGGAGTTTCTTCCTCCCGGTGGGTTTGTGGTCTCTCTGACTTCAGGAGTGAAGCTGCAGACCTTCCGGGTGAGAGTCACAGCTCTATAAAGGCGGCTCCACCGAAGTCGTTCATTCCTCCCGGTGGGTTCATGGTCTCTATGGCTTCAGGAGTGAAGCTGCAGACCTTCTCGGTGACTGTTACAGCCCATAAAGGTGGTGCAGACCCAAAGAGTGAGCAGCAGCAAGACGTATGGCAGAAGAACACAGCTTCCACAGCCTGGATGGGGACCCAAGAGGGTTACTGCTGCTGGCCAGGGTGGCCAGCTTTTATTCCCTTATTTGGCTCCGCCCATGTCCTGCTGATGAGTCCATTTTCCAGAGCACTGATTGGTCTGTTCTACAGAGTGCTGATTGGTCCATTTTTACAGAATGCTGATTAATATTTTACAAACCTTTGGTTAGACACAGAGTGCTGATTGGTGTGTTTACAATCCTTTAGCTAGACAGAAAAGTTCTCCAAGTCCCCACTGGACCCAGGAAGTCCAGCTGGCTTCACCTCTCATTAGTAGCCATAATTAACAGAGAGGATTATTTATAGAAATACTTAAATCTGTAGGAAGGCAGCCCAGATTAGGAATAGGGCTTTCTTGCTTATTCTCTGTTATATTAATGAGGGCTCCAGCACCTTCACCTGCATTGCAGTTAATTCACTCACAGTAATTGCCTTATCTTACACCTCACTCTTTTAGAATGATACAAGAGTTTAGGGTGTTAGAGGACGTTTATTCCAGTTATTTTTCTGTAGTTAAGCAGAGGATAAGTAATTCATATGAAGTCAAAAACTAATTATTAAAAAATTAACTAAGACTAAAACTTTTTTTTCTTTACTTCATATCTGGTGTTTTTTTCACCATATCCAAATGTCTTTTATCTCAAGGTCTTGAATTGTTCCTACACTTTATTTTAGTTCAGGAATTAAACTTTAGTTAGGTTTAGTCCTACACTAAAATAAGACACTGTTAAGTTCCAGAAAAAAGACACTATTTTAGGGTCTTAAATTGTTCCTTTATTTCTGGAACATGTAAGTGTGGATATATGTACATATACACACACACACGTATATATACTCTAGATCAATTTAGGAACAATTGCCATCTTACTTTTCAGTCATCCAATTCAATAGTTTAGAATAGCTCATCATTTATTTAGATCTTCTTTAACTTTTTGCAATAATGTTTTCTAGTTTTCAATGTAAAACTTGTGTACTATATTTTATTTATATGTTATATAAAAATACATATAATAAAGATATATTGTTAATACATATCTTTATAGTGTTCTTATATGTAGAATTGTTTTCTTAATTTTATTTCCAAATTATTCATTGCTGATGGATGGAAATACAATAGAGTTATTTTTAAACTATTTGGTGTATTTTACCTGTGAAGACTTTTGTGCCTGAACTTTGATTTCTGCAAAAATTTAAATTTCTAATTCAATCTTGGTCCGAAAGAGCTAAGCATTGCAAGAGAATGAAAATAAACCTAGCAGATAGCTTTTATTTTTTCCTTTCTAAATATTTATTACATTCACTTTCAGGGAAGCTCTAAATGGTTATTGACAAGTTATTTATATCCAATATTATCTTTATTTTTACCTCCTCAAAAGTCTGGGTCAAACCTTTTTTTCATTGTCTTGCAGTGTCAAGGTCCTCTTTACCCCCACTCAGCTTGTATGTGGCTATGTTCATTCATTTTTTTAACATATGGTTATTAAAATCCCTATAATATGCTAAACTCTGTGCTAAGTTCCCAGCATGTAAAAGTAAATATGACCTTTTAGTTTTTTTCAAGTCACCTAAAACTTTCAGGTAAAGTTACTAATTCTATCATCATATCTCACACAACATGCTAAGTGGTATGATACAGACATTGCAGGCACTAATGCAATAAAATGAAGAAATGTCCAATAATGGGAAGGTTAGTTCAGGGAAAGTTCTTCCAGCAAGTATGTGAGGAGAGTCTTGGTGCTTAAATTAATATAATGGTATTTTCCAAAAGAAATCAGCATTTTTCATTAAAACAATACAAACAATTTGATGTATTTGGGTCATAGAATTATCTGCAACTTTGAATATTGTTTGAACATCTCAATGAACTCAGATGACTCCAGATCCACTTTTTTAAAAGGAGTTAATTCTGATCTGTATAAGCCAAATTGGCATCAACTGCTCAGGTGCATTTTTGAATTACATTCAGAAATATACATATATAAACATACACACACACAAATATACATATGCACACATACACCTATACACACACACACACAAATACAAATAGATATGTATATTTGTCCCAGGCATTTTACTTTTAAGAAATTACTCCAATACAAATAATAACCATGGATTATAGAAATTTCTGCTTACAATAGCAAATCTTTTCAAAAAACTTAAAATCCAAACATATTGGATGAACTGCATATATTATACACACAAACATAATATTTTCCTAAATAATTATACTACATAATATTATTTATATTTACTCAAATGTTTTATACAATTTTCATAAGTAAAAAACAATCAGATTACTTCAGTGCTTCTAGAACAAGATCCTGATTGATGAGATGCAGCATAACAACATTTTAGAAGTGTGAACTCTGTGTCCAGGTTATATGGATCTAAATACCAGTCCTAACAGTGAGTTCATGTTCCCTTGGTCAATAAAATTAATTTCTCATGTGTGATTTTCCTCATAGGCAAATATGGATAATAATAACATCTACTAGACACTATTAGACAGAGGCTTAGTCTTCATACCACACAGTGTACATTGTAAGGAATTATTCATTCACTGCATATTCTTAAACTGTAAATTTTCTAGTAGCCAGTTTAAGACAACAAAGAAAATCCATTTTATAAATTGTTTTGTAGCTAACAAAAAGATTTTTATCTAATTCATTGAAACACATACTAGACTACACCTTTGTTAGTTGTTTTTAGTAAGTTGTAAAACTGTTCTTTATATAATCAATGTATCATTCAACAGAAAAATATACGTGAGCAAGTACGGTATACCATTAACAACGTAGGCATAGAGTCAGCAAGCCCCACACAGTCAAAAATTTACATAGAACATTTGACTTCCTCAAAGCCTAACTACAAATCGCCTACTGTTGACGAAAAGTCTGACCAATAACATTAACAGTTGATTAGCACATATTTTATAGGTATTACATGCTATATTTTTATAACAAAGCAAACTGGAAAAAAGAAAATATTATTAAGAAAGTCGTCCCTGGGCACAGTGGCTCATGCCTGTAATCCCAGCACTTTGGGAGGCTGAGGCAGGCAAATCACTTGAGGTCAGACGTTCGAGACCAGCCTGACCAACATGGTGAAACCCCGTCTCTACTAAAAATATAAAAATTAGCTGGATGTAGTGGCACATACCTATAATCCCAGCTACTCAGGTGGCTGAGGCTTGAGAATCTCTTGAACCCAGGAGGTGGAGGTTGCGGTGATCTGAGATCACGCCATTGCACTCCAGCCTGGGTGACAGAGCCAGACTCTGTCAAAAACAAACAAACAAAAAATCGTAGGAAAAAATATATATATGTATTATTGATTATGTATGAGTGGATCATCACATAGGTCTTCCTCTTTGTCATCTTCACATTGAGCAAGCTGAGATGCTGGAGGAAAAGGAGGGGGTGGTCTTTCTGTCTCAGGGATAGCAAAGGCAGAGAAAAATCTACATATAGGTTGACCCAAGCAGTTCAAAGCCATGTTGTTAAGGGTCATCTGTGTTTTACTGTATCTTAGGTCAATACTTGAGAGAATAAAAGTAGTATAGTTCAAATTAGTATTTTCTTGGTGATATGTCTCATAAATTCTAAAAAATAATAAGTAAGCAACAAACACTCAAATGGATCTTGACACTGTTTATTATTGGAGCTTTAAACAATGCAGCATACAAGAACTATTTTTTCTATGGTACACTTCTCATTATTCCATTCTCCTACTGATATTTCTAAAAGTGTGTTATTTATCACAGAATTAAAGCCAAAATCATAAGGATGACATTCAGTAATCTGTAATGGAGCTAAATTGCTAAATTGGTATTCACATTGAATATTTTTTTTCTTTTTTTTCTTTTTTTTTGGTGATGGAGTCTTGCTCAGTCACCAGATTGGAGTACAGTGGCATAATCTTGGCTCACTGCAACCTCCGCTTCCAGAGTCCAAGTGATTCTCCTGTCTCAGCCTCCCAAGTAGCTGAGACTACAGACGTCCGCCACCATGCCTGGCTAATTTTTGCATTTTTAGTAGAGACAGGGTTTCACCATGTTGGCCAGGATGGTCTCGCTCTCTTGACCTCGTGATTCTCCCACCTCAGACTCCCAAAGTGCTGGGATTACAGGCCACATTGAATAACTTTTGACATAGACTTTGTTTTCTGTTTTCTGTCTTTGCCCACATTTAACTTTTTCTTCTAAAATTCACTCTTCATAATTACTTCTTATCCTTCTGTACCAGGACCTCCCTGCTCAAAGCATCAACATACTTTCCCATACCTGTCTTTGGCTAACTTTAGACTCTCCTTTTTTGCTCCTTAAGTGTGTTCCCATAGTAACAATTATAGATAGATAGATGATAGATAGATAGATAGATAGATAGATAGATAGAGATAGACAAGATAAATAGACAGACAATATTTAAATACATATATTCTTCTCTGTGTCCTTTACTGAATCTGAAATCATTTTCTGCAGATTGATAAATTTCATCATCTGTGATACTATTATATTTATCTCCTGACACAAAAAATGTTCTAATGTGTAGTTCTTAAAGCGACATAATAAATGGAAGTGTTATGTATCAATGAAGCAAGACTCTGATCTTACTGTAACTCTCTAGATTAATTTTAAACTTAAAATTTCAGTGGCATTGTATTAAAATCTAAATGTCAAAGGAAATTTATATTACATATAATCAATCATATGCCTTTATGTAGACTAACTATAAGGGGTATGCTATTGCATTTAGAAATATCTTTCTCTTTTTCTACCTTCTAGCTCTATCTCTCATTTCCTCATTCTTCCTTTTTTGTCTCAATCCTACTACCACTCATTCAAATTCATTTTTTTAAATTATATGTGTGCTGGTTTTTGAAATGTTTATAGTTGAAAATTAATTTTGAGTAATGTAGTATTCATATTGCTGCTCTGCAACTCTGTGAGATTTCCTGCTTGCTATGGATCATTCTCTATTTATTCTAGACAGAAACTCAACCTAAAAAATGGAGATATAATTTGTTTTAATCAATAGATTTTTTTGCTGGGCACATATGCAAAGCTTCCTTTATTTCAAGTTCAAATGTTTGTTTTCTTCTAGGGATTGCTATGCTTTGCTGGTATTTATTCAGTGGCCCATAGTTTAGTTACATTATTTGTGGCAAGTAGCAGAAGAAAATTGTCTGTGATTTCAATTTAATTTTGTTTTACTCTCAAATATTTATTTATTTTGTGAAATATAACCAGATAAAGTTCCTTACATTACACAATCACAACTAATTTATATTTTTCTATATTCATAATGTTTGAACTATTAGATTTTTCATTTTGCAGTTGGTAATTTTTTTCAAATAGATATGTTAATTTTCTAGTAGTAATTGCAATTATTTCATTTCAACCCGGTGTTAATATTAAGGCTTTATCATTCTCAACTTGTAGAAAATCAAACTGTGAATGCAACAAAATGACCCTGGTTAGCCACTGCTCTAGATAATTGGATAACTGCTTTTGGTTCTTAGAATGTATGGATCAGTACAGGTTATAATATACAATTCAAATATTTTTAAGTTATGTTATTGCTTCTCATGGTTTTTACATTATGTTTATTTCTCTATTGTTTTTATCAATATAAAACTAAAAATAACATTATTATAATAAATTAAGCCTGTTGTGAAATAAGAATCACTGAGACATTTTTTGCCTAAAGAGAAAATAACAAAAGAGACACTTGGCAATCCAGCAATGCGTTCCTTGGTATTTACTCAAGGGAATTGAGAAAAGCTGCACGTGGATGTTCAGAATAGCTTTATCTACAATTGCCAAAACCAGGAGGAAACCAAGATGTCTTTCAGCAGGTGAGGAGATAAATTAGTTGCAGTGCACCCAGACAATGGGATATTACTCAGCACTAAAAAGAAATGTCAAGCCATGAAAAAACATGGAGGAAACTTAACTGCATATTACTAAGTAAAAGAAGCCAATGTGCAAAGGCTACATACTTTATGATTCCAACTACATGATATTCTGGAAAAGGTGAAACTAAGGAGAGAGTGGAAAAAAAGAAAATGATTTCCAGGGACTTAGTGGGGACGGAGGGATGAATAGGAAGAGCAAAAGAGCAAAGAGGATTTTTAGGAAAGTGAGTGTTCTAATACTGTAACAGTGGATACTCACCGCCATTTTACATTTGCTTAAGCCCATAGAATGTACAGCACCAAGAGTAAGCCCTAACATAAACAACAGAGTTTGCGTAGTAATAATGTATCAGTGAAGTTTCACTGACTGCAACAAGCATACCACTCTGGGGGCATGTTGATAGTGGAAGAAGCTATGTACGTGTTGTGGGGAGGAGGCTCGTGGGAAATTTCTGGACCTTCTGCTCAATTTTGCTGTGAACCTAAAACTGCTCTAAAAACAAAAATCCATTTTTAAAAAGGGATACTTGGTGGAAAAATATTTAGAAATACATATCCTACCCAAAATGTATATTTTCTAGAATATATAATTTATTTCAAGTTGTTCATTTAGAATGTGGCATATTTGTCCTGTTTCTTTATTAATCAGTATTGAAAAATACTCACAAGAAAAAGGTATGTTGGACCTAGAAGTTACCATTATGAATGAAAAGTGTTTTCTACACTTAAGAAGCTTACCATCAATTGTTTGGGAAACACAAAATGTAAATTATTGAAAAATCCCAGGAAAATATAATATTAGATATATAAAAAGTGCTTTGGAACCAAGAAAAAGAAAAAAGAAAAAAGAAACACCCTGTTACTGTGCATTGGGTAATTCATTTTTTTTTTTCTTTTTTTTTGAGGAGGAGTCTCACTCTGTTGCCTAGGCTGGAATGCAGTGGCACAAGCTCGGCTCACTACAAGTTCTGCCTCCCGGGTTCAAGTGATTTCCCGCTAATTTTTGTATTTTTAATACAGACAAGCTTTCACCATGTTGGCCAGGCTGGTCTCAAACTCCTGACCTCAAGTGATCAGCCCACCTTGGCCTCCCAAAGTGCTAGGATTACAGGCACGAGCCACCGTGCCAGGCAGTAATTCAAATGTACAGGCATTGTAATTGAGTGGAAATAATTACATGGCCAATTAATCTCTAGTAAGGCCTTCATGCATGTCTTTATTTTCACAGAAAGATCTCCTACATAGACTGTATTTTCAATTATGAGTGAACTTTTACTACACACCACAGGGAAGACAGACAAAAGACAAGAGTATTCTTTTGTAAGTGGGGTGGGTTGATAGTAGAGGGAAGTAGATAACAACAAAATAACAAATCTTTACTGTTAATGTTCAAGAATATTCTTTAATTATTGTGATGATTAATTTTATGTGTCAGTTTAACTAGGTTAAGGGATTCCCAAATACTTGGTAAAACATTATTTTTGCATACGTTCTTGAGTGTATGTCTGGAAGAGGTTAGTGTTTGAATCAGGAGACTGAGTAGAGATGATTCATTCTCACGGATCTGGGAGGGTATCACCCAATTCATTGGCGGCCCAATAGAACAAAAGATTGGAGAAAGTGTGAATTCACTCCCTCTTCTTGAGCTGGGAGATCCATCTTCTAGTATGACTTGAAGTATCACTGCCAGTGCTCCCATATCTTGGGTCTTTGGACTCTGGGACCAAGAATAACACCTTCCCTGTTGCTGCCCACCCCACCACCATGCTACTCAGGCCTTTAGCTTGGGATTGCAAGTTGCATCATTGACCCCCTGACTCTCAGACCTTTGGACTCTAACTGAATCACACAATTGGCTTTCTTGGTTCTCAAGTTTGCAGGCCATATATTGTGAGACTTTTCAATCTAATTACATAAGCTGATTCCTACAATGTATCCCATCATATACACATATTCTATTGGCTCTGTTTCTCTGGAGAACACTGACTACTACAATTATCTTTCTTTCTCCCCCCATATATAGGCATAGAAGTAGTGTTTAAAACTTACTCTCATATGCAGATAAGTACCTCGTTTCTGATTAGTTTATATTTTCAAATTTTTCTAAGCACATAAATAAAGATGACACTAATCTTCCAATAAAAGCTCTTAATACAATTTTCACTAGATTCTAGAGGTTTTGGAATCAGGAATACTTATAGTAAGTGTTTGAAATCAAGTTACAAAGTCTAAAAATATGTGTTCTTTTAAAATGAGGCTAAAATCTTTAGTTAAACAATGGTAGGAAACAGGTTCATATTAATAACAAAAGCACTTAGTTACACTGAAGTTTATTGTTGCCTTCATGTATTTGTTTTGTTGTTGTCGTGGTGGTGGTTTGTTTTGTTTGCTTTTTTGTTTTTGTTTTGAGACAGAGTCTCACTCTGTCGCCCAGGCTGGAGTGCAGTGGTGCAATCTCAGCTCACTGCTTCTGCCTCCCAGATTAAAACCATTCTCTTGCCTCAGCCTCCTGATTAGCTGGGACTACAGACATGCAACACTACAGGCCTGGCTAATTTTCCTAGTTTTAGTAGAGACGGAGTTTTGCCATGTTGGCCAGGCTGGTCTCGAACTTCTGGCCTCAAATGATCTGCGCAGCTCAGCCTCCCAAGGTGCTGGGATTACACGAGTGAACCACCATGCTCGACTTTCATGTGCTTTTAAATAATTATATACAATCATAAATGTTAATGTTAACCTTTTCAGTTATATTTTTCATAAATCATGATTTATTCACTAAAATGTCAATGTTCTCCTTGCAGAACTGTGTTATAAATGCAGAAATTGTACCTAGATTGAGAAGCCGCAGCTTGGCACATAAAAAACACAAAATAAATGTAATTATTTGATTTTGTTTTGAAGAATTTAATACATAAAAATAAGTGTGAAAACAGAGAAGTACACAAATAAAATGTGTACAGATCTCAGTATACATTCACAACTGAACACTACAAACTTTCCAGAAACTCATTTCTACCTATTTCTAGGTACTACACCTTCCAAGAGTGACTTCTACTCTAACTTCTTATTTATTTATTCTCACTTCTTGGCTCATTTTTGAACTTTTTGATATAAACGAAATCATACAGTATTTTAACTCTTTCATCTGGCTTTCTTTGCTCAGCATTATGTATAAGAGATTCATTTGTATTAATATTGTTATGTATAATTATAGTTGATTATTATCACTGCATTATACACCATATTGTGAATATGCCACAATTTACTTACCTTTTCAGCTGAAAGGCATTTGTGTAATTTCGACTTTAGGGCCATAGTAAATAGCCCTGCAATGAGCATTTTTTACGTGACTTTAGTAAAAACATATACACATTTCTTTTGAGTGTATACCCGGAAGAGGAATTTTTGAGTCACGTAGTAGGCATATGTTTGCTTTACGAGAAACTGCAAAACTGCTTTTCAAAATGATTTTGCCAGTGAACAGAACTACCGGCCTTGTACAAAAGACTTTATTACTCCCCAATCTATACAACACTTGGTATCACCTATCATTACATTGTGGTTAGTGTGAAGTTGTATAACATTGTGCTTTTATGTCTTATTTGCTTGATGACTAAGGAAATGAAATATTTTTTCCTATGTTTATTAGACCTATTGGTGTCTCCTTTTGCTTCATGCCTAGTTAACTCTCTGGCATCATTATTTCTATTTTTATTATTATTGTTACTACAATTTAGTCATGCAAACTCCTACATTGAAAGTAGCCAACATCAGCCAGGCGCGGTGGCTCACGCCTGTCATCCCAGCACTTTGAGAGGCAGAGGCGGGCGGATCACAAGGTCAGGAGATCGAGACCATCCTGGCTAACACGGTGAAACCCTGTCTCTAATAAAAATACAAAAAATTAGCCGGGCGTGGTGGTGGGCGCCTGTAGTCCTAGCTACTCGGGAGGCTGAGGCAGGAGAATGGTGTGAACTTGGGAGATGGAGCTTGCAGTGAGCCGAGATGGCGCCACTGCACTCCAGCCTGGGCTACAGAGCGAGACTTTGTCTCAAAAAAAAAAAAAAAAAAAAGAGCCAAGATCATCATAATATTATGGAAATGATAATGCTGATATACATAATATCATTCCATAATATTATGGAAATGATAATGCTGATATACAATGTATATATTCTTTTTTTGAGATGGAGTCTTTCTCTGTTGCCCAGGCTGGAGTGCAATGGCGTGATCTCTGCTCACAGCAACCTCTGCCTCCCGGGTTTCTGCCGCTAAGCACAGCTATTTTTTGTATTTTTTTAGTTGAGATGGGGTTTCATTATGCTGGTCAGGCTGGTCGCGAACTCCTGACCTCAGGTGATCCACCCTCCTGGGCCTCCCAAAAGCTGAGATTACAGGTGTGAGCCACTGCGCCTGGCTACAATGTATATATTCTTACAAAGTTTAAACAATATTTATATATTCAGGTCATGCTTGGTGTTTTGACACATAGTTATACATTTCTAGTATGGGTTGCCTGCAAAGTCCTTTTGTTATATGCAAAAAAAGGACATTTTGCTCAGTCCACTAGGTTTAAATACCATTTCTAGACCAGCACCTGATTTTATTTATCCAGTTTGACTTCTCTTCTAAATAGATTTTAACTCCATTTCCCTACTTGACATCTTTAAGTGAATGCCTAGTAGACATCTTTAACTTAACATGACACAAACAGAATTATTGGTTTCTTCTACAGATCTACTCCTTCACAAATCTCATGACTGCAAATGGAGGCCACTATTCAGTTAATTACACAAGCCAAAAAGCTAAGTGTCTTTCCTAATTCCTATTATCCATTAGCAAGCTCTGTCAGTTCTATCTTCAAAATAAATCTGAAATTGGATGATGCCTCACCTACTTCACTACTGCCAACCTAATTCAAATGACCTACTTTTCCTAGACTTGAGATATAGCTGCTTCTTTGCTCTTTCTGATTCCACTGTTACATCTCCCACCGTCTGCCCCACAGAGAAACCAGGGTGTGTAAACCTCCTAGCCTTACATGAACTTCTATAGGTGTCCAAGCCTGAAGATCTGTAACGGAGAAAAACAAGAGAGAGAACGGGTAAACAGATGTAAGGAAGGCAGAAGAATGGGACTCCTTACAGATGGCTCCCTTTAACAGTAGAATAAAATCTGAAATATATACAACATCCTATTACACCCTACATTATTTAGCTTTTTTCAGCCCCATCTACTTCCTAAAACCTTGAGTAGTCAAAGGTGTGTCATGATTCCAGCTATGTGAATCTGGAGCTCCGTGTGTGGTCGTTAAGGTGTCTTGGCTCATCTAAGTCATGTATAATTTCTGCAGCTACATTCATTATTGGAGCTTGCTTAGTGTCTATTCGGACAACCACTGAATCAGTGATATTATTTGGTAAAGAAAGTGCTGTTTTCTAAAATTTTTAACTAGGTATAGACAATAAATTACTAATTTGTAAATTCTTTCTCAATAAGCTAATTTGGAAAATTCTGTTTAATAATGAAATTAATACTGTTTAGTAAATGAAATTAATTTCATTCATTTTGATCTATACTTAAGTAAATTTTTAAAATATACTAATATCAAATTCTATTATTTCATATGTCAATCACTTATTTGTAAGACTAAAATATGTATTAGAGATGTGTGTGTGTATATATATATGTCTATGTGTACATAAGTTTTATGTATACATAAAACTTAAAAAAAGTTCAAGATCTGCCTAAGTTACTTAATGTCTCTGAAACACAGCATCTCTTGTGCTTATTTTGGTCTTATTTTTTTATTTTTTCTTTTTTTGAGACAAGTTCTCACTTTGTTGCCCAGGTTGGAGTGTAGTAGCACCGTCCCAGCTGACTGGAGTCTGAACCTCCTGGGCTCAAGTCATTCTCCTACCTCAGCCCCCAAGTAGCTGGGACCACAGACGTGTGCCACCACATCTAGCTAATTATTTTTTCTTTTTTTTTTCTTTTTTTTTTTTGTAGAGGTGGGGGTCTCTCTATGTTGCCAGGGCTAGTCTTGAACTCCTGAGTTCAAACCATCCTTCTGCTTCGGCCTCTCAAAGTGCTGGGGTTACAGGTGTGAGCCACCACACCCATTCTGGTGTTGCTTTTCCTTCTTGTTTGTGCTGATCTCTTCTTTTATTTGTAAAACTAGAGCTTTGTACACAGGATAAATAGCTATATCATTTTTGGCTGACAGTCGATATGTAAAATTCTGTAACTTTTCACCATAAGCACCTACAACAGTGTGTATATTAGTTTTGTGTTACTGTGTTACAAACTACCACTCATTTAGTGTCTTAAAATAGCAAACCACTGTGAATTCCATGGTTACTGGGGTTGGAAGCCCAGGTACAGATGATTGCATACTCTTCAGGGTCCCACAGATTGAAATCACAGTATTGACTTGGCTACAGTTCTTTCTGGAGCTAGGGGTACTCTTTCAAATACGTGTGCTTTTGATGGAGTTTAGTTCCTTCTGACTGTGGGACTGAGGCCTCCGTTTTTTGCTGGCTGGAGTCTAGGTGTCACTTTAGGCTCCCAGAAGCCACCCACAGCTTCTTGCCTATATGTTCCTCCAAACGCTTTCTCACACATTGAGTCTCTTCAACTTCCCCTTTAAAGCCTCACCGAATTGGGCCAGGATGCTCTTTTGGTTCATTCAAAACTCATCACCGGAGTGATGCCCTATCACAGTCACAGGCTCTGACCACACTCAGAGAGGGAAGTTATATGACGGGTACACCGCGGAAGGCAGGTTTTTTTGGGCCGTCTTGTGATGCTGGCTGCTAACCTTATGTACTTATACTCTACTGATTATAGTGGGCAAAGGAATCTATCTCTGGGAACCCTGCAAATGTGGATTTCATTTCTCTGATACAGGCAAACAGCTAAAACAAGACAGGTCTGCTTCGTGTTGCCTCTTTCATTTTATCTATTCTAAAACAAATTATCCTAAATATGTATCTACCTAAAGAAGCCTAGATCGTTAAAACATTAGAGCTGCAAATGAAATTGAGGCGTTCCATCCTGGCTTCCCTACTTTAGGTAGGCAGGATTCAGAACATGTAGAAATTTCAAAATATAGGAAAGACATTCAAAAGATTCCGGGGAGCCATAAAAAGGCAAAAGTCTATTATATCTCACAAAGTGCCACTTTCTCATTTCTGTGATGCTTGGGGGAGGCGATTTTCTCAAGGCAACTATGGGGAACGCAAGATCAGACACAGCTACCTTCCATCCTCTGCTGCTTCTACGAGGTCTTTTAAGTTCAAAAGAAATTTCGGCTTCTGAAGGCATTTCTCAAGTTCTATGTTAGTTTCACATTTTTTTCTGAGGTTTGTCTTTTGCTAGTTCTTAATATTTCCTGAAATGAAGCTGAGGCTTGCTTCTTTTTTAGGGGAGTGGCGGGGACGTGGAGGAGGGTATGAGCATAGTTCTTGTTGGTAAATATTTTGTGTGTTCAAAAATATATATATGTTACCTAATTTTTAAGTTCAGGGTTGTGTGTGTCTCCTTTCAATTAGGTTGTTACTTTTATATTCAGACACTGTAATTTTATTTTTTTCTTATTGACTAGTGGAATCTGTTCAAAAATCTCTCTTATGTTAATGTGTTTGTCAATTCCACTTGTACTTCTAACAATTTTGTTTTCAGTCTTTTATGATCATTTTATTTTTTTACATGGATGTTTGAAATTGTCACAATTTCTTAGGCAGTTAAATATACCTGACATTAATAATCTTGGATGTGGCTTAAAGTCTATGTGGTCAGATATAAATATATCTACTCTGAATTTTTTAACTGTCGTTTTCCACCTTTTATTTTCATTCTTTACAAACATCCTTTTAAACAGCATATGGTACTATAAAAAATAAACCTAAGTTGTCAATATTTTCAATAGTGTATTTAGTTCAAAAACACTTATTTTGATTATTAATATACTTAGGCCAATTTTGTGTTTTACATTTGTCCTGTTTCAATGTTTTGTTTTTAAATTTTAAACATTTGTGTTTCTAGGAATGATTTTTTATTTCTTACCACAATTTTCTTCACCTAATCTTTTGAAACTTATATTTCTTTCATTCTGTTAACTATTTTTCTTTAAAATTAACATAATTTATAACACATTAGAAAAGTCTAATGAAAATCAATGTCTCAGTTGTTTTCTTGAAAAGATTACCAAAATATACACTTTTTTTTTTTTTTTTTTTGAAACAGCGTCTTGCTCTGTCGCTCTGGCTGGAGTGCAGTGGCATCATCTTGGCTCACTGCAACCTCTGCCTCCCGGGTTCAAGCAATTTTCCTGCCTCAGCCTCCCAAGTAGCTGGGACTACAGGCGCACACCACCACGCCTGACTAATTTTTTTATATATTTAGTAGAGACAAGGTTTCATCATGTTGGTCAGGCTGATCTCCAACTCCTGACCTCAAACGATCCACCTGCTTCAGTCTCTCAAAGTGCTGGGATTACAGGCATGAGCCGCTGCGACTGGTCAAATATACACATTCTTTAGGGGATTTCAATCTCCCTCGTATTGCCTGGACTTACATGCAGTTGATGTTCTCAATTTTAGTCTTTTTAAAAAATTCACAAACTAGACATTATTATAGAGACAATGTATTTACATTAATGTACAGCTTTTCTTATTCCCTTGCTCATCTTTCCTCTTGTATCACAGATTTTTCACGCAGGGTCCTTGTTGTTGTTGCTTTATTTCTCTTCCTCCTCCTCCTCCTTCTTCATGAAGTGTGTCCTTCAGAACTAGGAGGTTAGTGGCTGGTAAACTGTAAGTTTTTGTTGTTCTGAAATGTTCTTATTTTATCCTCGTTCCTTTAACCTCAACAAATAGTTTGATTATAAACACATTTTTAGTTCACAAATATTTTCTCTCAATATAGATATTTAGATTAGTCAAAATAAACATGCATGTTTTCTACCTTTTCCATTGGTGATGTTAACATCTTAATAACTCCTATTTAAAATTCCCTGCTTGTTGGTTTCAACACCTGTGTTACTTATGGTCTTCTCTCAATATTTTTCTACTGTGGATCGTCCTCTTGGTATTATAGCTAAGTTATTCTTTGCCTAACTCAATATCTCAAAATGTGTATTTGTAGAAGCTTCAGAATTTTGGATTATCTATGCAAGTGTTTTGTCTATTTTGAGTTAAATTCTGTATATCTTGTGAGGTATAAATCAAAGTTTACTCTTTATTTTTGCTTATGAACATTTAATTTTACTGGCACTGTTCTTGAAAATAATAAACTTTTCATTGTTGAATGATGCTCACATCTTTGTCAAAACTTAGTTGACTCAATTTGTGAGTTTGTTTCTGGGTTCTCTAATCTGTTCAATTGACTTGTATTTCTGTTATTTGGTAAATATATTTTGCATTCACACCAGCAATGAATGAGAATTGCTCCACATGTTCACCAGCATTTGGTATTTGTCAGTGTTTTGGATTTAAGCCATTCTAATAGGTGTGTTTGAGTTTCACATTGTGTTTGTTTTGACTTGCAATTCTCTAATGACATATAATGTTGAATACCGATGCATATGCTTATTTTCCATGTGTAAAATTTTAAGTAAAGTTTCTGGTCAGAAGTTTTACCCATTTTTAGTTGTGTTGTTTATCTTCTGATTATCAGGTTTTAAGAGTTCTTGTATATTTTTTATAGAAATCATGTATTAGATATGTCCAAATGTATCACCTTTGTCAAAAATTATTTTATTCTATTACTGAGTCTGTTTTCTGAGCTCCTGGTTCATTAAGCCTTTCCTCTATTTATTTTACCAATACCATATTATCTTAATTACTGTAGCTTTATAATAAGTCTTGAATTCAGGTAATGTCAGTCCTCCAACTTTGTTTTCCTTTTCAGTATTGTGTTGGCTATTTGAGGTCTTTTGCCTTTCTATATTAACTTCAGAATCAGTTGGTTGATATCCACAAGAAAACTTGTGGTTTTGTTGGTATTGCATTGAATTTACAGATCAAGTCTCCCTCTTAATGAACATGGAATATCACTTCATGTATTTAGGCCTTTTGAAAAATATTGTATCAAAGTTTTATAGTTTCCCTCATGTAGATGTTTAACATACTTTGTTAGATTTATAGCAAAATATTTCTTTTTTGTGTGCTAATTTTATCCACTATGTGGGCATAGAGTTGTTCATAATATTTATTTATTACGTTTTTAATATCTCAGAATGAGTCGTAATAGCCCCTCTTTCATTTCTAATATTAATCATTTGTGTTTTTAAAAATTTTCTTGGTTAGACTTGCTAGGTATTTTTAAATGTTATTGATCTTCTCAAAGTTCGAGTTTGTGATTTTATTGATTATCTTTGTGCCTGTTTTTAATTACATTGATTTCTGTTCTTATTTTTAATTATTTCTTTCCTTCTGTTTATTGAGATTTAATTTGTTCTTCTTATATTAGTTTCCTAAGTTGGAAATTTACGGTATTGATTTTAGATCTCTCTTCTTCTCTAATGTACACATTCAATGCCATATATTTCCCTGAAGCACGGCTTCCACTGCAACCCACAAATTATGAGAAGTTATAATTTCATTTCTATTTCCAAATGAATTTTTAAAATTTCACAGAGATTGAAAGTGAACCAAGCACTTGGTACTACATTAGTTATCTCTTCTATCATAACAAATCACTTAAAACTTAGCAGCTTGAATAATAAACATTTAGTATTGTATGGTTTCTGAGGGTCGTGAAACTGGGAGCAACTCAGCCACATGGTTTGGTGTCAGAATCTCTCAAAATATTTCAGTTTAGCTGTCAGACTGGAATACAGTCATCTCAGG
Source organism: Theropithecus gelada (assembly GCF_003255815.1). Lineage (NCBI taxonomy): Eukaryota > Metazoa > Chordata > Mammalia > Primates > Cercopithecidae > Theropithecus > Theropithecus gelada. The sequence goes on along the minus strand of NC_037672.1, from coordinate 175,656,239 downwards.
GCTCAATTTGAGCTAGAGAATCCTCTTCCAGATTTAGTCAGATGGTTTTTGATAGTTAAGAACATGTTTTCTTTGATGAGAAAACAACCTCATCTGACTCATGATCACACTAGAAACTATGCAGTTCATAGAGGAAGGGAAAAAAGAGACAACCTGAACACAGGAGTAATCAGTCAAAGAGTTAAGTCCCTTTGTGGGCTGACATCAACAGTTTCCTGGTGAGTCACTACTGAAATGCACTTTATGCATTTATGCAAATATATTTATGCATTCGTGACTGAGAGATCTATTTCCCTAGCAATCAAAGACTGCTGAGCATAGTGGGTCTTAGTCAGCTTCTCAATTATCTTCAACCCTTCCAGAAATGGGTATGAACATCAAAACTCTAAATCTGCTCAGCTATTGGAAAGTAGAAGTGCATAGATCGTAACTGGATAAAGGAATTTATCCAATTCCATCCATAGACATTAAATAGAGTAGAATCTTGAGAATATTCACAACGTTATAAAAAATATTAAATTATCCCCAAATGTTATGCTTTTGGTCCAAGTGATAATTGATACTAGAAGAGGGTCTCCCCATAATTTATTGTGCTCCTTATGAGCCCCTGTTATTCACAAGACAGGCTGACGTGGAAATGTTGTATACACAAAAAGGAAGAAATAAACCAATGGGGAAAACGTTTGAATAAATTAAGCTATGTGTAAGTATTCAGATGATTAATTAAAAATGGCAAAAAAAGAAAGAAGTGACCATTAAAATGGTAATGTTTTAATATAAGATATTAGGTGGTGCGACTGTTCTACCACCTCCTCAGATAATAAAGGATTATGACAAATTTATTCAATTTATCCCAGCCCTAAGGAATTTATAAAAAAAAAAAAAAATCTTAGGAGGATGATGCAAGAGAAGTATCTATAGGTCCTCTGTAACCAGTGCCAATCAATATAGTATGAGGTAAAAAGTGTATTCTGATTCTGATTATAGAATTGTCCATATTCTCTTGGCACAACCGCAAGAAAGGGACCTGAAATTGTTTGTTCTATAAGTAAAATGCCGTTGGCATAGTGGAGGAATTTTATGGTTATTACTGGACACTGGTGTACAATGTAATACCACACAAAAACCTGTTTATTGAAAGGTAAAGGCAATATAATTGTTAGGGGGATCAGATGATAATATAACTATAGAAGGAATAAACAGTAAAATAAACAGTAAAGCTATGCTTCAAAATAGGAGCTAATAAATAAAAGTTATAATGGTTTTTACATACTGATATAATTTGGATGTGTGTCCTTGCTCAAATCTCATAATGAAATGTAATCTCCAGTGTTGGAGGTGGGATCTGGTGGGAGATGATTGGGCCATGGGGGCAGAATTCTCATGAATCACCATCCCACTTGGTACTGCACTCAAGACAGTGAGTTCTCTGGCCTCATACCTTGTCTACACCATCCCTGCACAGAGTTCCTGACCTGTGGCAGTAAAGAATGTCACTTTCTAACAGGTCTGGGAGCTCCAAGTTTATCCTGGGGCCTCACAAGCAGAGAATCTCCCAACTCACAAGTATTTGAGGATACAAACACATGACTGGGCTCGGCATTTTTTTTCCCCAAAGTGCTAGAATTACAGGCGTGAGCCACCACACCGGCCCTGGGCTCGGCTTTAAAGGTCTTACCTGAAATTCCTTGTGGAACAGAGTTCCATCAAAGCCAGTTCAAAAGGCCTATGTAGAAATAACCATCCTTACTGCACTTTATGCAAATAATCAGGCCAAGTATAACAATAAAGTTTATACTACAATTAACACACACGGTCCTGTCATAATTTATTTTTACCAAAAAATAAGGACTAGAGAAAGGAATTGTGCTCCAAAGCATATCATACTTTTGTCATTAAAACGTCTCATTAATTGTTTTTAAGCTTTTGCCTACATTTTAGATTAACCCTGCCTGTTCCTGTGAATTAAGTGGTAATCTCCTGAAGCTTGGAAGAAACAGAAAGGGATGGGTAATGTACAAATCTGGATCAATATGCTAGTTCTAGGCAATTATCCTGCAAATTCTGCCAGGTAATGAAAGTGAGTAGGGTGCCCACAACCTGGAGGTTTCTTTGTTTGGGAAAATGAAGCCAAGAAACTTCATAGACCCCCGCAAAGGGAAATTCTATAACTTGGCAAGTAAAATTTTAGATGGAAATTGTCTACTACGCCACACTTGTGAGAATTGCTATACTCAGTCTACTATTTACAACAGGGTTATACACGGTAGCACCTCCTAAGTGAAATATTGGACAGAGAGCTTATGTCTTTTTTTAATATTTGGACACTGTATACTCAATACTATAACTCAAATTGTTTCCTCTAGCCTAGAAGCAATCAAACTCCAAACGGTGCTGCAAACTGAATCACGCACGGACACACCATTCAGCAGGAAGTAGCCAGAAAGAGTTGTCGCCCAAAACCCCCTAACAGCAGTTAAGGTGACATCTCCACAGGAGGAATATTATATTATTAAACTCTCCACTCTTTAAAACAAACAAAACAAACAAACAAACAAAACCAAAAACAATAAAAAAGATAGTTCTCATGAGATTTGGTCGTTTAAAAGTGTGTAGCAGCAGGGTGGTAGCAGAGCGCAGTGGCTCACGCCTGTAATCTCACCACTCTGGGAGGCTGAGGCTGGTGGATTGCTTGAGGTCAGGAGTTCGAGACCAGTCAGGCCAACATGGTGAAACCCCACCTCTACTAAAAATACAAAAAAAAAATTAGCCAGGCGTGGTGGCGTGTGCCTATACTTCTAGCTACTCAGGAGGCTGAGGCAGGGGAATTGCTTGAACCAAGGAGGTGAAAGTTGTAGTGAGCTGAGATTGCGCCACTGCACTCCAGCCTGGGCGACAGAGGGCGACTCAGTCTCAAAAAAAAAAAGTGTGTAGCACACCACCCCCAACATCACTTTCTTGCTCCCACTCTTGCCATGGCACTATAATGAGTAGTGCCTGCTCCTATTTTGCCTTCCACCATGAGTAAAAGCTCCTCGAAGCCTCCCCAGAAGCCAGCAATGTTGGTGCCATGCTTGTACAGCCTGCAGAATCGTGAGCCAATTAAACCTCTTTCTTTATAAATTACCCAGCCTCAGGTATTTCTCTATAGCAATGTAAGCATGTACTCTTACACATACCCATACACAAATATATTACTGGAATAAATGTGATGTCTGTATGAAGTGTGATGGATATGGGTTTGCAGGTGAAAATATTATCTTTGTCTTGTTTTAACTGGGTATTTTAGGTGGAACTTTTAGGTCTATTTACAAGCATTCACATGGTTATTTTTAAAACGATAAAAAATACTTAGAGACAGACTATCAAGAATTTTTGTCTTTACTTTAAAAACATGTTAAATGCAATTATAAAAATAGACGCAAATCTCTTCTTTTGTGGTTTGTCAGAAAGAAGACCTCTAGGAAAAACTTATAGATCCTCAAGTCTAACTCAAGACTACAAAGGATTAAATACGTTTGAACATACAAAAGTATCAGCTGGGTTCAATACAGTACTAACAATTCAGCCAGGCACAGTGACTCATTCCTGTAATCCCAGCACTTTAGGAGGCCAAGGTGGGTGGATCACAAGGTCAGGAGTTCAAGACCAGCCAGACCAACAGAGTGAAATGCCGTCTCTACTAAAAAAAAAAAAAAAAAATGCAAAAATTAGTTGGGCATAGTGTAGAGTACCTGTAGTCCCAGCTACTTGAGAAGCTGAAGGAGGAGAATTGCTTGAATCTTGGAGTTGAGATTGCAGTGAGCCAAGATTGCACCACTGCACTCCAGCCTGGGTAACACAGCCAGACTCTGTCAAAAAAAAAAAGGCAACCTGGGCAACAAGATAAAGGAGATTGGTATTCTGTGATCAATTGGACTAATGTTATGGGGAGGTGGGAGGGGTTCTTGCTCCCAGAGCTTCCAAGATGATGGCGGTGGCTTCTAAGATGGTGGCAAGCCTTGTGTTCTCTGACCTGGGGTTCTCGCCCTCAGGGATTCCAAGGAATGGAATCTTGGGCCATATGGTGAGTGTTACAGCTCTATTAGAAGCTGTGGGTCACAGAAGAGAACCGTGGAACCCAGTGACTAGTGTTCAGCTCGATTAGGACGAACCCAGGCACTCAGCCATGCAGGAACAATGAATGGTGAGCCTTTAGCCCGATTGGGAGTGGCAGTGGGCACCTGGCTGGATCAGGAGCACAGCGGACACCCTGCTGGATCCAGAGGGATGGAAGTCAGAGGCAGGTTTGTGAGGATGGCAAACAGCAGTGGTGGCAGTAAACAGCAGTGGTGGACAGCGAGTGAAAATTCAGCTTGAGCCATAACAAACACGGACCAGAAGAGTGCAGTTGCAAGATTTAATAGAGTGAAATAGAGTGAAAGCAGAGCTCCCATATAAAGGGAGGGGATGCAAAGAGGGTAGCCATTGCTGGCTTGAATGCCTGGGTTTATATCCCGATCATTGTCCCTCCCACTGTGCTCTCAGGTGACAGATGATTGGCCATTTCTTTACTTCGTGTTTTGGCCTAATTAGCATTTTAGTGAGCTCTCTGATTGGTCGGCTGTGAGCTAAGTTGCAAGCCCCATGTTTCAAGGTGGATGCGGTCACCTTCCCAGATAGGCTCAGGGATTCTTAGTCGGCCTCGGAAATTCAGTTAGTCCTGTCTCTCACTAACACTTTCTTCTTAATTTCTGTCTTGCAAGAAAATCAAAGCCAATTTGAATTCATGTGTGATGGACTCCAGTATTTATTTACTGTGCTTTCTTAAGCATATTTAAATTTTTCTGCATATTTCTATAACCTGGTGAGATAAGACTTAAGTTTTATTCAGGTTAGAAGTATAATTTGCTATCTTTAATATATATTACTCATATCTCAATCTGAATATTAAGCTAAAACAGAATCTCTAGTGCCAGTTAATCATATGACCAAGAGGAAGTACATGTACCAAATAAATGTTAAAATGAAGAGGAATTACTTATTCCTCAAGCAATTAAAAATAGGTTATTTTCTTGAAATCAAAACAAGCAGGGTAAGGTTTGAATGTATTGTTTGATTTGTGAAGACATCATCTGTCACATCTGGAAACTTCAGTAACCCTGACTCACAAAGATATGAGGAAAAAACTGAATTTTCTTGATGTTCTGGACAACTGCAGGCTCTCTTGAAGCCTCAAAGAACTAACACCCAGTAGATTCCTTTGAGACAACACTAGCGTGATGTTCAAATGACATTGTGTCAGCAACTTACACACAAACAGAAGCCTTTGGCAAAAGCCCATGATTGCCAACCAGTGGCTATGGTGGGGACTTGGGATTAGAAATTATCTGGGTTTACCTCCAGGCATAACTTTTTAAAAGACAATTGCTAGCCTATTATTGAACTTCAATGGAAATTGTTAATGTTACAGAAAGACACAAAATTATTTTAACACCTGAAAACTCCATAACGTCATGAATTATATCAGACCAACATTCTAAAAGGAAGGGAAATGTATCCTAAAATAGTAAGGGTATATTCAACAATACATGTCAGGGCACCCTTGAGGACACCTATCATAACTGAAAAAGAGGGTCTTAGCCTTTGAGCTCTACATTAGGCCTTCCTGATTATTTATCTAATTAATCACTGAAGGCACCACTTTCTATAATTGTTTACCAGAATATGACAGAGTGGTATGGTTTACAGAGGGTAGTAAGTAATAGAGGACTGAAATTCAAACTGAAGGCAGCTGTATTGCAACTGTTCAAGGTTGTATATTGACTGGAGAAGGAAAAGAAAATCTCAACAGACAAGATAAAAAGTGGTAATCCGCCGAAACCAGCTCAGTAGGAGAGACCCTAACCCCACAGCGCTAGAGGAATTAAAGATACACACACAGAAATATAGAGGTGTGAAGTGGGAAATCAGGGGTCTCACAGCCTTCAGAGCTGAGAGCCCCAAACAGAGATTTACCCATGTATTTATTAACAGCAAGCCAGTCATTAGCATTGTTTCTATAGATATTTGATTAACTAAAAGTATCCCTTATGGGAAACAAAGGGCTCCACCAAAATAAAGGGGTTGGTTGGGCTAGCTATCTGTAGCAGGAGCATGGCCTTAAGGCACAGATTGCTCATGCTATTGTTTGTGATTTAAGAATGCCTTTAAATGGTTTTCCGCCCTGGGCAGGCCAGGTGTTCCTTGCCCTCATTCTGGTGAACCCACAACCTTCCAGCGTGGGCATTATGGCCATCATGAACATGTCACAGTGCTGCAGAGATTTTGTTTGTGGCCAGTTTTTGGGCCAGTTTATGGCCAGATTTTGGGAGGCCCGTTCCCAACAGTAATCTTCATAACATCATAGAGAATAAATAATAGCAGTCACTATATTAAGAGACGTCAGGCGAGGCACAGTGGCTCACGCCTATAATCCCAGCACTTTGGAAGGCCGAGGCTGGTGGATCATTTGAGGTGAGGAGTTGAAGACCAGCCTGGCCAACTTGGTGAAACCTCATCTCTACTAAAAATACAAAAAGTTAACCAGACATGGTGGTGGGCACCTGTAATCGCAGCTATTTTGGAGGCTGAGACAGGATAATCGCTTGAACACTGGAGGCTGAGGTTGCAGTGAGCTGAGATCGTGCCACCGCACTCCAGTTTGGGTGACAGAGTGAGAGACCCTGTCTTGAAAATAAATAAATAAATAAATAAATAAATAAATAAATAAATAAATAAGATGTCCATAAATGCAAACCTAGCACACCATTCTCCTTTGTCTAAAGTTAATGGTCTAAATTGGTATGGGGAAGATTTAGGAAGTATTCAATTCAGAGTAATCAATGTTTTTGATGTAACTTGATGATACTGGATGAACATTTACAATGATTCTAATGTCACCCTCTCCTTTGGTTTCTATTTTGCAGGTTTTATCCATTACACAGGGTGCATTCTTAGGTAGTAAGTAGGAAGTGTTGCTTCCCAAAACAGAGGACTTTGTTCAATAGCAGAGATGTGGAAAATACATAACTTTTAAACTAATAAATGCCCTTTTAACAAAGGTGTCTATACATAATGGTCAGACTATCTCCTGCTTTTACAACTCCTTATAATATCATGTGCCCTAATGCTTATAAATCATGTACGCATTTGTGGATGGAGGGCAATGGTGAAGGTAAAGTGTCATTTGGGGCGTAACTTGGAGCCCTGTGAGTCCTTTCAGTTATTCAACACCATGTGATTGTCACATGCACTGCCTCTCTAGCCATCCCCAGCTTCAGATTACATCCACTCTATTCCCAAAGCATGTGAAATTTTGCTAATAAGTGTCTTTACAGGTGAAGGCACTGCATAAAAATTTATTTCTTGTAATTTTCAAAAATAGAGGGGGAATCCACATAACATAAAATTAACCATTTTAAAGTGAACCACTTAGTGACATTCTCTACCTTCACAATGTTGTACAATCACCACCTCTCTAGAAATCCCATGCGTATCAAGCATTTATTCCACAATCTCCATTTCCCCAGCCCCTGGCAACCATCAATTTTCTTTCCTTCTTTATAGATTTCCTCTACACTGGATATTTTATATAAATGGAATCACACAACTTGTGACCATTTTTGTGCAGCTTCTTTTACTTAGCAAAATGTTTTTGAGGTTCCTCCACTGTGCAGTCCAGCACTGTCACTGATGCTTGGGAAAAGTCTGTGAATAAAGTAGATGCAAATTCACACTCTCAGGAGTTTGTAATTTAGCAGCTAAGGAAAGTCAATGGCAATAAATGCAACATAGAAACAAGTTTAAATTTTATAGTATGGCGGAAGATGATTGCTATGGGAAAAAGTAAGGCAGGGTAGGTGGGATTTTGAGAGATGAGGGAGGAGTGGGTGCAATAATATATGATTGACTAAGTTAGGACTCAAAGAATGTGGAATTATACTAAAGAAGACAAAGAGGTGTGAGCATTAGTTAAATTGAGGTGATGGGGCACATCCAGTGCAGAAAAAAATAAGGCTGTGGAATGCTCTGATGTGGAAGTATTCTCAGTGTGGTCAAAAAACAGCAAGGAGGCCGATGTGGCTGGATCCCATAGATTAGGTGAGGGTGATAGAAGGGTAGAGATGTAAGGGTTGGGAGGTGGCACAGATCACATACAGCAGGGTCATGTATACCATTGGCAGGACCTTGACTTCTACTCTGATCTGAGGACTCCTGGAAGAATTGTGATAATATACTTATGCTTTAAAATTACCTAACTGCTCTATTGAAAATAGATTGGGTGATATGGTAGATTTAATATTTCAGAGAAGAGATGATGATAACTCAAACTATTAGGTAGCACAAGGATGGTGAGGCATGTGTGTATTCTCAAGCAGTATTAACAATTCCCTGATTAATTGGATGTAAAGGGAAAGAGTGAAAAGTGACTCTGGTATTTTGGGACTGAGCAATTGAGAAGTGAGATGTGATAGGAGCATCTGGATGTGCAATCACTGGAGATAGAATTTAGGTCCAGCGTGTAGTCTCTTGGAAGATTTGTGGGAAAGTTTAGATTTAGCTCTTGGTTTTGAAAACTGAAAAGTCTACCAGGAGGAAACCAGCAGAGGATCCGATGCTGAGATGGGAGATTATGATACATATTAGCCAGGCTGCACAAGGAAAATGCCTGGTGTTAATGCCCAAGCACAGCACATAGAGGAAACATGGCATCTTTCCGATTTGGAATTTAATTATCTTCTTGAGAAAGTTTAGTCCCTCCGAGAATCTCAGCAGTGGAAAAAATTCAGAGAATGTGGGAAAGCAGGAAGTTCGGCACATATTGGCAGGTCTTGGCACTCGTTATTCTAGAACAGGGACTGGGAAATTATGGCCCACAGGCAACATCCAGCCTGCTGCATGTGTTTGTGATAAAGTTTTATTGGAACACAGTCACATGCATTTGCTTACATTTTGGCTATGACTGCTTTAATGCTACAGTGCTGGAGTTGACTGGCTGCAGTAGAGACCATGCACAGCCAAAAATATCTGCTATCTACTGTTTTCCAGAAAATGGTTGCTGACCTCTGTCCTTGAATAAGTTTGAGGGAAAAAAAAATCAGCTCACCCTCCTGATTAGATGCTGCAGTGCAGATTCTATAAATGCTTCTATTTTCATGGTTTCACTTTTTGTTTATATATTTCTTGTCTTATGATCACTGTCCAAACAAATTCAAGATTTAATTAGAGTTTATGTCAGAAATCAGTGCTAATAACACTTGTACAAATAATGGTTGTGACCAGGCTTGAAGATTCTGAGGCTCTATTAATGACTGATTACTGAGGTAAATAATCTTTGTCAAGGTATTCCAGGCTCATGGAGGAATTTATAAGATCCCCAGACAAAAGTATTTGGTAACTGAAGTTGGTACAAAAGTTATGAAACAATACTTTTTGGTATTTTATTTCCCTTTTTCAGACCTGCAGAAAAAATATATGAGTATTTACATGAATGACTCATACCTCTGACAGCAATGTTTATTTGTTTGTTTGTTTTTATTATTATTATTTTTGAGACAGGTTTTGCTTAGTCACACAGGCTGGAGAGGAGTGGCATGATTATAGTTCACTGCACCCTTGACCTCCCAGGCTCAAGCAATCCTCACAACTCAGCTTCCCAAGTATCTGGGACTACATGTGTATGTCACCATGCCCAGCTAATTTTTATCTTTTGTAGAGACAGGCTCGCACTATATTGCCCAGGCTGGTCTTGAACGCCTGGGCTCAAGCAATCCTCCTGCCTCAGCCTCCCAAAATGCTGGAATTTCAGGTGTGAGCCACCGCACCCAGTCATAATGTTTAAAGAAATAAGATAATGATATATTAGAATCATATACAACCATCTATTACTCTTTGCTGCTCAGGCAATGTCTCATACAGCTTCATAAAAAGTAAGTATCCCAGGACTCGGGAAGCATGTAAAACCTTTAAAAACATATAAAAGTTTCAAATAAATCCTGGAAAATGTTAGTCAAAGGCAAAGAAAGTGTTTTAATTACTTCATTCTAGAATTTCTAATGCCTTTACACAGAAGATATCGGCCAGCTGTTCTTCATTTCCACAGAGAGGAGAGCAACCGATGCAGACTTAACTAGCAGCAATAAAGCGAGCAATAAGGAGATTCTACCAAAAGCGAGAGTGAAAACATTTTAGGGTACATTAAGAAACCTTCTCTGGAGATTTTTTTTTTTTTTAGTCATGGATAGATTCTCATTTGTCTGGAATGGGGAGCATGTGGCCCAGGAAAAAGTTAGGGAGAGGACTAGACGCACTTTTCTGTCCTTAAAGTTTTGTAGGTGACTTTAAAATTTGCAATGTATTTCTCAACACTTCCAACATATGGACACTAATTCATGCAAGACATTTCATAAATTGTGGGTTTTAGTTTAGAATCATAAGATATACTTTCCACCCTTGAACAATGAGTAGAAAATTGAAAATATTTTAAAGACAATATTTAGCAGATAACTCCAAAAATTAATTTTATATGTTTTCTATTAAAGATTTTAAATCATAGGAAGAGATAATGAAGGCTGCCTTTAATTTTTCACAATAATTTAGAAAATAGGACCAAGTGTTTTTAGGTCTCATTTCAAATTAGGAAAATAAACTTTGGATGAAAAATAAAATGTATAGGCAATTCTCTAGATGTTCAGTATATGTGGTACATTTTTTTTAATATGAAAGTATTTAATTACCTGTGGAGTAAAACTTTTTTATTATCATTTTAGCTGTTTAGGTGAACTATTAAAAGAGGCCCCCAAGAAGAAAAAATAGATATAATAACAAAGCAAAAAATAAAATATTAAAGGAAGCACTTTCAAAAAGTTGTGGCAAAATATTCAAATTAAAGAAGAGAAAAGCAAAAAAGGCAAATAAAATTCATTTGGATTATTAGCCTAGTTCTTAAGGCTTTTTCTGTCAGGGAGGCATTTCAGGAGTCGTGGATAAAGTATACTTTGAAGTAGAAATATCACATTTCATATTCTGGTTCTAACGCATACAGATTTGTGATTAGGAAAGATATTTCATTTTCCTGAACCTCTGAGACTCCATTTTTGAAAGAAAAACAAGTTTCATGGTGTTATTAATAGCAGCAGGAGACAGTCAAATTCCTAAGCAGATAGGGGCGGGTCCCTGGTAAAACCTGACCAAGCCAAAGACAGTTTTGCCTGAAAACCAAGCTGCTGGACCAGAGTGAGAACTTCTATTTCGGTTTGTCCACTCTCTCTCTATTCCTTCCTTCCGGTTTGTCCACTCTCTCTCTATGTCCGCGCGCTCTCCCTCGCTCTCATCCTTCTGGATGAAGCTTTTTAACCAATCAAATGTTGCCTTCTCCAAGGCTACCTTACAGCCCACACCTCCTCACTGAAAACCTATAAAAACCCTGGACTCAGCCTTTCAGACCTTTATGCACTTTGGGGCTCCTTCTCACACAGAGGGCTACCCACTTCGTGTCCCCTCTCATTGTGGAGAGCTTTTCTGTCACTCAATGAAATTCTTCTCTGTCTTGCTCACTTTCCGGTGCCCACGTACCTCATTCTTCTTGGTCACAGAACGAGAACCTGGAACCTGCCGCCTAGTGGGAGTGAAAAGGGCAGTAGCACGCTTCTGGCTGGCTCGCCCATCTGCAGGCTTTGGGACCAAATGAGTTGTGACACGCCCTCATTTGCTGGGCTGTGAATGGCGGGAATGAGAGAGAACTGTAACACTTCCTGGGGGCCCACACCTCAGAACTCCCCGAGCAGAATCTGTGGCACCTCCTTGGAGTTCCGTGGTCACTGTTGTCTCCGAGTTTTGGGGCACCACAGCGTCCCCCTTGTCTGAATGCTGGCTCCCAGACACGGAAGCCGCTTGTGGTACTCCTGGTCCTGCCATGGGATGGACCATGGTGACCACACAGCCATGGTGGTCATGGGATCCAGGCCAGGGAGTGAGTGGAGTGCAGCCTGCCAGGATGAGCAGGCTGGAGTAAAACCCGGGCAGAGGGGCCACTGGCCACAGAAGTTTCTGGCTGGCAAAGTGGCACTGAAAGTATCCTGTGTCATTAATAAAATTAAAATTGTTAAGAAATATAAAACACTTACAAACGGTACTGATGACATGGGCAACGTTCAGCAAATATGGGCTAGTCAGTGTCTCAGTGGAAGTAATGTAGTAATAATAGGCATGACAGTGGTACTCATTACTATTGTATTTTATTTATAATGTAATATTAAGATATGTGGTTTTATGTAGTTTACTAAAATTACTAACTTTGAATTACATAATATAATGAAGTAGTACATTAAACATAAAATATTGTGTATATGATAAAGTGGAATGGCACTCAATAATTTAAAAAATATGAATTAGGCATGGCTATATTCTGGACAATGTTAATAGCAGAACTTTTCAGGACTTGACCAGTCTGTTATGACTAATATAACTATTAAGGAATATCATTATAACATTCTTTCAGCTCATCCGCCAAAGGTAAAATTAAAAAAAAAAAACTTACAGAAATGTAATACACTAAAAGTTTTCTTAACATTTTGAAAAGAAAGCACAAAAAGGAAATTAAATGCTACTTATATAAAAAATTTTATGTAGTCAGAAATATCTGGCCAATAATAACCACTTAGTAACTGATAGAGCCTGGATTTGAACCAAGGAAGTATAAATTCAGAGTGGATATTTTTAACTACTAAACTACAAAACATAGACTCCTACCTGCAAATCTAGTACAGAGGAATTGCATAAATCATCCCGAAAGTCTTATTACATATCCCAGAAGAATACCGGATTTGCAAGAAGATAAAACATATTTTTGAATTTATATAAAATAAAATTTTCTGGTCTTATAAAATTATTTTATGTTAATATTAAATTATGCTATTATTTGGAATTGTAAAATATTCTCTTTTTACAAAGTATTCATTTTTTTCCTCATAAAACTGAAACAAGATCATGTAGATTACTGATTAGATATACATGACTTTGTAACACCATGTGTCACCGTGAAAAGGTCTTAAGAGTTTTCATCAAAAATAATTTCATTTAAATTTGCCATAGGAAATACTATATTTGAAGTTGTCATAGACACAGAGATTACAGGAGAGGTAGTCTTTGTGGTTTCTTGTCAGTCTTAAATGCCTAACTGTGTTTCTGAATTCATTTTTGTTCCCCTTAAGTAACTCCTAAGTTGCACATTATAACCCCCACATTACTGTCTGCTGCAGCAATACATCGAGTGTTAGGCCAAACAACTCCAGCACATGCTACAACTTTATTCCAGATTAATTTATTTTTAGCTTTTTTTCTTTCTTCATCTTTTTTGGTTAACTCTTGAGGGTAACTCTAAGTAAATTATCCAACTTCTGAATCATTATGATTCCAATTTCCAATTATGATTCTAATTTCTGTAAAACTGTGCCTGAAATGTTTCCTACTACATTGTGAGGGTCTTTTCCCCAAATTACTTTAAATCTGATAAATGTCAAACTATGGGAATTTTTCTAGTATATATTCAGACATTCTACCTTGAAGTTTACTACTTCCTCCTGTCTTATCCAATTACAAAAATAAACTATATATTATTCTAGGCTATCTGATGATTTTGACAATAATCGTAATGAAGTTCGTAGTAGCATTGGTAGCAAACATATCCTATTTTTACTGTTTGATTTAAAATGTTTCACCTATATCTTCAGGTGAAAAATTGAAAGATACATTACATTCCAAGTTGATAAATTGCCTGGCCCACTCCATCTGCCCAATCTCCTCCAACAGATCTTTTTAGCTTGTTACTATAAATGGAGCACTGATTTAAAAAACAAAACAAAACAGTAGCCAGACATGGTAACTCACACCTGTATTCCAGCACTTTGGGAGGCCAAGGTGGACAGATCACAAGGTCAGGAGTTTGAGACTAGCCTGGCCAGCATGGTGAAACCCCATCTCTACTAAAAATACAAAAATTAGCCAGGCATGGTGGCGCATGCCAGAAATCCCAGCTACTAAGGAGGCTGAGGCAGGAGAATTGCTTGAACCCAGGAGGCAGAGGTTGCAGTGAGCCGAGATTGCACCACTGCACTCCAGCCTGGGCAACAGTGCGAGACTCCATCTCAAATAAATAAATAAATAAATAAATAAATAAATAAATGAAATAATGATAATAATTAAAGAAAATGTTCTGATTTGCATCACAGCCTTGAAACAATCAGTTAATTTTCTTTTTGAAAAAGTTACATACAGTACACTTACCGCATGCATGGTCTGCACCTTGTCTTTTAGAAATCAAAGAAGGCAGACTCAGCGAAGGTTTCAGTTTGAAATGGAGCTAATTTTTACACATTTTGAAAAAGCACGTAAATTTCAGCTTCAGGACTTAAGCTATTCTTAAATTGAGTAATCTTAGTTCTATGATCATCATGAGTCTGGTCTACTTGCTGCTACGATTTAAGGATTGAAATACATAATTGTTTTCCATAGGTATTACTTTATATTATTAGGTTACAGATGGAGGTATATGGGATTTTTATAATTCTGAAGTAACATGCCAAGCTGTTACCATTATTCTGATTTACTGTGGAGCAGCTACAAACAGCAGCCACATGGGCTGCACAAAATGAAGACGTTGTTGAAGTCCCTGGGCCCACAGAACTGGAAAGTCAACATGAGATAGATGGGAGAACCTCTGCTTGCCCTGCCTGCAGCAACTCCTCTGGCCATTTTAGACCTGGCACTGATGGATTTCTGAGGGAGTGACATTCGTGTGCCCTTGGGCAGAAACACATCATCTAGTCTGAGGATTGTAAAGACTGAATGCTTTTAAGGAAAAAGCTAAGATCTTTTTTAAAAGTAGCAATTTTAAAGTTTTCTTCTTCCCCAAACTATTAATATGAATATAGAGGCAACTTTTCTTTAATCTGTACTTCATGTACCAACATGAAAGACATTTTTAATCTTGACTTTATAAATTCTCTACATATAAGCATCTGATGGAAAAGTGAACTTTCTAAAACCTCAATACAGAATATTCAATACTTCCTTTCCCTCACATTGACTTCTACTTATAACAGCCACATAAAAAAAGTCAACAAAAGTACCACCTCCCTTGCTACACAAACTCAATATGCACTCCTCAAATATGCTACTGGGATCCTTTGATGCAATGTGAATGTTTTCAGGGATTTTCCTTAACCTCCATGGCAGTTCTAGATATATGGATTCAATCTAGAATACTCAGAAAATTTTGCTTTAGCGAAGTAGTCTTTTTCTTTCATAAAAGAGGCAATACGAATATGTAAATATAACTCAATCTCATCA
Source organism: Theropithecus gelada (assembly GCF_003255815.1). Classification (NCBI taxonomy): domain Eukaryota; kingdom Metazoa; phylum Chordata; class Mammalia; order Primates; family Cercopithecidae; genus Theropithecus; species Theropithecus gelada. Next base: position 175,640,870 of record NC_037672.1, on the reverse strand, counting down.
TCTCAATCTTAAGGTGTCTTAAGTGAAATTTAAACAAAAGTAATTATTGACATTTTTCTATTAGTTTAGAAAGAGAAGAAAAATATCCATATTATTCCATTATGTACATAAATTGGCCTTTTCTATTATTATTGATATTTATAAAGAATCTCTAATTTAGAGAATTCTAATTCTCTAAAATAATTTCATCTAAATGTGCAAATTGTTCATTAAAGCCTTGTTTGTAATAATAAATTTTTTTTAAATCAAATGATTGTTTAGGGCGCTGAATAAAGAAATTATGCTACTCTCATGGAATAAATGACTTAGGATATATTTAAAAGAAAGACATGCTTTATATATACTTTCATTAGAAATGGCATTAAAGAAAATTATAGAACAGTGCTGTGTTATAATCATGGTTACTGCATATTTTACACACATGCACACATACACGCTTTTTTGAAAAATTATGTCCCCAAATGTGAACAGTGAATATGAGTCAGAAGTAGGAGATTTTGCTTATAATTTTTTATTTTTCTATTTTTTAATTAAAAAATAGATATCACTGTTCTAATTGTAAAGGAATATATGTTTTAAAGTGAAGTAATAGAGACATGGAGACATGTCAGAATATAGCACTTTGATATTTTTAAAGCACTGAATTTTGAGGTTTTTCAGTTAAACAAGACTGTCCACATGTTATCTGGTGTATGATTTACTAGTAAAAAGAAACACTAAGAGTCAGGTTCCATCTTAAAAGTTTCCTTGCACTATCCATTTCATCCCTCAAAACAAACTGAGGTCCGTGAATGGTTAATAAACAAGCAAATAAAAACTTACACTAACATTATTTGTCTAAGATTTAATCTTGCCTTTCTGAATCCAAATTCAATTTCTTCTTGCTACAATGTGTTAATGTTAGACATATATCTCTTTAACAGTACAGGGAGAATAGCCAGGCATGGTGGCACAGGCCTGCAGTCCCAGCTATTAGGGGTGCTAAGGGGGAAAGATTCCATGAGCCTTGGGGGCAGAGGCTGCAGTGAGCTGAGTTCATGCCTTTGTATTTTAACCTGAAGATCTTGCAAAACAGTTAATGGAAATGAGGAAGTAGTAATTTATTCTGCTTTAGAAACATAGTTATCTAAAATGATCTAGAAAAGTAAGGTTGAAATGGAATCTAAAGACTTATATAATGATCCTAGTGGAACTTGGGGATTAAGATTTTCTATGTGCTAGAGGTTTTCAGGTCTAATATTTCTTTTTCATAATTGTGAATATATTTGTTTTATACAGTGTATACCACTCATTTGTAAGTGAATTGAGAATATATTAAATTCAACCTGAGAGGATTATCTGCCTTGTCATCCTTAATATTTACATAAAGGCAATGGGACTGCTTAAGCTGTGATTCTCCATATGTTAGTGAAGGACAACCTCCCACACTTCTGCATAATAGTTTATAACTCCCAGCAACATTTTCAATTTTGTTTAGCTAGAGACTAAATATGCCTCAGATAAATAAGACAACAGATGGTTTCCTGGAGATGATATAGAAAAGAGAACACACCCATAAACCTAAAAGAGAGATACTTTATTTATTTATTTTTTTGAGATGGAGTCTTGCTCTGTTGCCCAGACTGGAGTGCAGTGGCGCGATCTCGGCTCACTGCAGGCTCTGCCTCCCGGATTCACGCCATTCTCCTCCCTCAGCCTCCTGAGTAGCTGGGACTGCAGGTGCCCGCCACCTCGCCAGACTAAGTTTTTGTATTTTTAGTAGAGACGGGGTTTCACCATGTTAGCAAGGATGATCTCGATCTTCTGACCTCGTGATCCGTCTGCTTTGGCCTCCCAAAGTGCTGGGATTACAGGTGTGAGCCACCATGCCAGGCCACTTTATCATATATACATATACTTTAAGTTCTGGGATACATGTGCAGAATGTGCAAGTTTGTCACATAGGTATACACATGCCATGGTGGTTTGCTGCATCCATCAACCCATAATCTACATTAGGTATTTCTCCTAATCTTATAAATTGTATTCAATGATCACAGATAAGCCTAGATAATTACAGAACTTCTAATAAAAGCATTGTGGAGGTTTTCCTCAAGGCAAATAAAACAGCCATTTGGATGCCCTCACTATATTTTGTGACCCTGAGAGCTTTATTTGCAGCAGAATAAAAATAGTGAATGGTAGGAAGATTTTATTGACAGATTCTATATTAAGCAGACACCAAAAGATCTATAGACATGAGGCTTAAAATCTTTAGGATTCTTTTTATTTCCACTGGTAGAAATCCAAGTTAAATGTACAAATATTTGTTAAAAATGTTATTTAAAAATACTCCTTTAATTGATATTATTTGTTCTTCTCTGCTTTATTAAAAGAAAATCAACTTCCAAACTGTATTTTCTGCTTAGGATTACAAAACTACCCAAAATTATCAGACATTTGCAATGTAAAATTAAAGGAAACCCAATTCCTCCTCCCTCCCATCCCCCAACCAGATACCTTTTTGGCATAAGAATTATTCTGAGTAGAAGTGAATTGAGAAATGGCAGATGCAGGAAAACTTCTCTGCCTTCCCCCTGTCTGCCCAAAAGCTGTGCATACATTTCCTTTTGTGTAGGTGTCTCCTTCATAATAATAGAAAAGAAAAAGAAAATCTTCATCAATGGAGATGGAGACGACACTAGATGGGTCTGCATAAACAGAACTTTACTAGATAGCCTTTATCATTTATCAGTGTCCCCATATATTTACCTTCCTTCAATTTACTGCCCCTAGAAACTAAATCTCCTTTCTTTTATCTTGTGATATTTCCACAATTAATCACCCTTTGTTAAGCTGGGATACAAGTCCCCTGAGCTTAACTGTTTCTTTGGGTCTTTGCTTTCTACAAAATTCTCTGTGCACACACACAAAAATTAAATTATTAATTTCAAATAAAATCTGCATGTATTTTCTCCCATTAGATGCCTTTTGTCAGTCTAACTCACAAGCCCCAGGTGCACATCTGAAGAGGACAGAGGAAAGTTTTTATTTTGCTCCATTTCTGATGACCACAAAGAGACAGCATAGACTGGGATGCCTTGTTCCTCCAGAGCCTGCAGCTGAGATCTTGGGATACCAAATGTTATGAACTGAATGTCTTTATGTCTCATCCTGGGGTCATATGTTAAATCTTAACATGGTTTTAGGAGGTGGAAGCTTCGGGAGGTAATTGCATTTGAAAGGAGGACACTCATGAATGGGATTAATGCCCTTATAAGAAGAGACACAAATGCTCGCTTCTCTTTCTCTCTCCACTATGTGAAAATAAAGCAATAAGGTGGCTATCTGTAAACCAGGAAGAGGGCCCTCACCAAGAACATGACTGGGCTGCCACCTTCATGTTAGATTTCCAGCTTAGAATTGTGAAAATATTTGTTTTTTTAAGACACCCAATCTATGATATTCTGTTGTAGCCACCCAAACTGACCAAGGCACCTCACAAAGACTGAAAAAGGTAAGAATTCTTCTTGAGTAAGCCTCTTAGATTTTCCATCTGTAGGGTCTGACTGAGAGAGTATTGTAAGATCTGTCTTTTCTTGTTCCTTTTTAAATTCCCAATTTAGATTAACAAGGTAAAAACACTTGTATGAATTAATTCCTTAGGTATTGCCACTTTTGTTTTGTTTGGCCTTTGCTATTGATCCATTCCCCACCAGGACAGCCGTCATTTTACTTTGCCTTTGTCTTTTGTGTCCTTTGTCATAAGGCAGGGAATCATAGTGTTCCTGAACCAAACTGAGGGTTGGGCTATTTCTCGAGGCCCAGTAACAAGATGCAGATGAACTAGGGAAGAAGAGAGTTTTTATTTCTGTAACTGGTTACAGGGAGAAATCCTGGAAAATATCACCAAATCAACTCAAACTTACAAAGTTTTCCAGAACTTATATTACCTTCTAAGCTATAAGTCTACGTGTAAGTGTGCATTCATCCAAAGACATAAGTGATTAACTTCTTTTAGTCTATAACTAAGATCTGAGTCCTGAAGACCTTCCTCTGGAGGTTTACTTAATCTAAATAGGTCCAGGTGCTGGGGTGATCACCCTTATCTTGTCTGCTGCTAAATCAAGGAGGTTTGGGGAGTTTCTTCAGATCCCCAGTAAACTTGTTTGTGGAAGCCTGGAGAGTTTCTTTGGATCCCCAATAAAACTTGTTTAATCCTAAACGGCTCCTGTTAAGAATTCCCTCATTATCTTGTCATGCTTCAATGCCCAAGAAAGACCCAAGCAAAACTCTTGGTGGGCTTCTGTTGCATTTCAGCCTTTGTATAAGGCACTGGCTCTAACAGTTTTTAATCTTTAACTTCACCACTCAGGCAGTACTGAGACAGTTGCTGTGGAGGCCTGCGTTAGTGAGACCTGGCCTGCCACAATAGGGCAAAATGCAGAAATGGGTTTCCAAAGCCTATTGTTCAGCTGGCCTCACAGAGTTTATGGTTCTTACTAGATCGCTATTCATTTGGATAAATTTTGCCTGTGGACACCAATAAAACTGAAGGAGATTATTATTTATTTATTTTTTTTATTTTTATTTTTATTTTTTTTTTGAGACGGAGTCTCGCTCTGTCGCCCAGGCTGGAGTGCAGTGGCCGGATCTCAGCTCACTGCAAGCTCCGCCCCCCGGGTTCACACCATTCTCCTGCCTCAGCCTCCTGAGTAGCTGGAACTACAGGCACGCGCCACCTCGCCCGGCTAGTTTTTGTATTTTTTAGTAGAGATGGGGTTTCACCGGGTTAGCCAGGATGGTCTCGATCTCCTGACCTCATGATCCGCCCTTCTCGGCCTCCCAAAGTGCTGGGACTACAGGCTTGAGCCACCGCGCCCGGCCAGGAGATTATTTTTTTAACCCACTTAATGTACTGGGAGCTTGGCTGGAACCCAGTGAGAGAGCTGTCTCTGATTTTTCTACCTGCCCAGGGGCCACAGGCTGTCAGGCTTGCACCCGGTAGTTAAGAGTCAGGCTGGAAGTCCGGTGCACAAGCAGTATTATCTGTCTGACTGTGGCAACACTCAGGGGAGTGAGTGTTCCTGCTCACACCGGTATCCCCTGCCTGATATCACAGGTAGGCAGGTCTATGATTGGAGGCATCTCACTTTTGTGAAAGACCAGTGACCGGAGTTTTCACACAAACACCATCCTTACCAACTGCAGCAACAACTGTCTTTACTTTCTTTTGTTATCCTTGGAAGCGACATTCTGCATTATGGAAGTTATATCTTCTGAACCTGCTCCAGGGATGTAGCTTGCCTCTGTGGTAAAAAGAAAAAAAAAATCACTTTATGCCTAGAAAGTTGCCTCCAGGTCTTTCCAGAAAAAGGCTTTTTTCTTTGTGCTGCATTTGGTGTCTGAGTCCTTGATGATTCTACCTATTGATGACCAGATGATGGACCTTTTGACTTGGAAAAATGTTTATATTTTAAAACAATTTTTAGAGAGCTCTCATTCTAAACAAATGTCCTATTAGGACCTATGGGAAGATCAGATTGTAGGAAGAATGCAAAAAAGCATTTTGGCTAGTCTGAGGGATTCCCTCAACAAAAATCGAAAAACAAAAATCAGACTTGGAACAAAACTTAAAATCCATAACCCACTATAAGTTCCCCTTTCCAGGCTGACTCTCTATCTCTGAAACTCCAGAAGATCTTTTGGATCTCTGGAACCTGCCACAAATCCCCTCCCCAAATTTCGGCCCCACCTTTTCAACAAATTTCTTTCATTCACAATACTCCTCCAAATTCCCTAGAAAATTTTGTAAACACCCAGCTGTCCAATTTTGTTACACCCAGACCGTTTGTTCCCCAAAGAAGACCACCAGAGTCCAGAGTCAAAGCCAAGCGGCAAGGATCTTTTACTGCAAGTTCGAACTTGGTCCCTCCATTCTACAGCATACAAGAGGGCCCCAAACAATGCGAGTGCTTAGTTTTTATAGCCCAATGTAAATAAGATACGTAAAGTTACAGAGGAACAAGGGAATTCTTTTGGTTACAGCGTTACAATTGGTTTACATTTTAAGTTAGACATTTAGCAGTTTTCTATTGGTTCCCACGCTTTCAGTAAAACCACAAACGGCTGTGTCCTTATCGGGGACTTTTCCAGGTGGTGTTTGTACTGGGCTCAGGAAATTGAGAGATATATGGTGGGATGTGTTTGTACTGGGCTCAGGAAATTGAGAGATATATGGTGGGATGTGTTTGTACTGGGCCTGTTTGTGTTGAGCCCGGGGCTGAGGAATGTGCTTTGTGTTGAGCCTGGGGCTGAGGAATGTGCCTGATTTATTTCAATTTAACTTCCATTTCCTTATAAGAATTTCCCAAAGCACTGCTGCCTGACCTCCAGGCATGGGCCAAACAAGTTACTTATGCAAATGTTTATAGCCAGAGGCCCCAGGTACACACCACAAGGATGATTTTGCTGTCCCTTGTAACTATACCTACATTTCAGGAATCTAATCAAACTCCATCCATACCAAGCCTTCCTCTGGATTGTAGCATATCTTTTAAATTACAAAACGTTTTAACCTCTATTTCCAGAAGATTATCTACCTTATTTAGCGAGGACCTTTAAAGATTAGTGGCCATTCACTAATGTCACACAGGGACCTCAATTGGCTACTAAAAAGTTTGCTTCCCACCCATGAAAATACTATAGTTATTTGCCAAGCCAGATGGCTTCTGTGAACCTCTTCCCAGGGGAAGCCAGTGGCCAGATCCCCTTGCAGGCACTCCAGCAGAGAGCCAGAAAACGCTCAGCTTAGGGCGCTATTCAAGGCCTGATAGCAGTTATTATGGAGGCCTTTCCCCCTCAGGTAAATTGTTCTAAGGTTAAACTTTGCACTCAAAAAGAAACTAACACCCCAAGTCCTTTGTGGAAGACTTTATACAAGCTTTCCAAAAGTACTGTATCAAATACAGAGGTCTAAAGCATACAAATCTTTGAATTTTTGCCTTAGTCTGAAATCTTCTCCAAAATATAAAGGAACAAATCTAACCAAGTGTGGTTAGATGGCAGGACAACCTCTCAGCTTTATTATTAAGGCTTTTACCCAATTCTTTGAGACTATTTTGTAGGAAAGCAGGAAAAAGAAGCAAAATAGCAGTCCTTGCCTTGCAAATTGTGTTCTCACAAAAACAGAAATGTGACTGAGAATAATTGAAAGTGCTTCCAACCACAGAACCTCTCCTATTCCTCTCCAGATATTTACAGATAATAAAAAGCCAGGATATTGGAAGCATAAATGCCTGAAATTTAGAGAGGGAAAGTTTAAATTGCACTTTCCTTAGGCTTCAACACCCTCGGAAGGTCCATTTTTCCTCTTCTCTAAGACAATTTCCTTATAAACCCCACTGGTTGACACGGTCAGTCAATCCTCAGTAGCAACCCAGACACACCATTAAAATTAAAACAGAGGATCAAGAATGTAATTTTTAAATTGACAGAGTGCAACTTTTTCTACTATTCCCTCAGAGGATTTCAGTCTACCCATCACCTCTAATTCCATTTAAGCTATCAGAGTCTCTGGGCAACCTGTTTCACTGCCCACATCTCAGCACACCTCAATATCCTAAGGCTTTATTAACACCCACTATGCCTTTCTAATTTCTCACACCTCACCAGTAAACCTGGTAGGTAGAAAGTAGTTGTGCAAATATCATGTCAACACCCTCACATTAATAACAAATGACAGGTTTACTTCCATGACCTCACACAAACACTCAGACTTCTCGCTTCTCCTGATGGAGACTCATCTCTAATCAAAATCTTCTGAAGGTGACTTCATCTTAGAAGTTGTCCCAATTAGTCTTTGGACCTTGAATGCAAATAAAGTTGAACTACTACTAAGTATAGAACCTGTGCACATTTCCTGAAAAAGGAATAAACCCTTCCATTCAACAGCCTGATACCCTTTCTGTGGAGATGCAAAATAAGGAATTGAACCTAAAATAGACTCCTTTTTACAGCAGGATGTTTACATTTTTGCCTCCTCATTCTGCAATACCCCAATTTTAAAAGAAGGAAGGGAAAATTTATTCAGAAGTGAATCAAATCTATTTGTGCAAGATCGAAGGGCCATAAACCCTTTAGTAATTGTTTACCATTCTGAAGTCGCTAATCCAGTTACTATTCTTACTTCAATTCCAGCTGATGCAGCCAGGTTTACAGTAATTGACCTACGCTCAGCTTCCTTTTTTATTTTATTGCTTTAGATGTGTAAATTCTTTTTGCATATAAATTTAGAGGAAGACAAGTAACATGGACTCACATACATGGGGCTATTTGGAGGTCCCCTCAATATTTTTGCAGGTCCTTAGAGCCAACATAGACTCTGAAGCCTTTACCAAAGGCCTTGCTCTTGTTTAATATGTGGATGACTTCTTACTTTGTACCTCTTATAGAGTTCCTTATTCGCCAAAAGGCCCTCTCTGAAAGAAGCCTCCAGGCCTCCAGGGCAAACCTCCACTGACTACAAATGACTGCTACCTACTTTTAGGACTTGAGATATTTCAAGACACTCAAAATTTACCCCCAAATGCCTTGAGATTTTTGTCCATCTCTTTCCTCTGAATGAAGACAGAGTTATGTACATTTTTAGGGGCAGCTGGACACTGCAATCAATGGACGGCTAATTTGCTGCCCTTGCTAAACCTCTATGTGCTATCTTCCAGGATCCTGCCTCAAAGTCCATTTCTTGGCCCTCAGAAGCATTACCCACCCTTGAAGTTGCAAACTCAGCATTGTCTACAACCCCCAGCACTCAGCTTACCCAATTTGGACAAATCTTTTCACCTATACTGCCATGGAAAAAAAAAAATGGGATGACTATAGGTATTTAAGGACAACCTTTCACCTCTCAGATACATCCTATAGCCTATTTCTCATGTCAATCACACCCTGTGGTATCAGGCATGCCCTCAGGCCTTCATGCTGTAGCCACTCTTGTAGCTTTGACAAGCCCTTACACTTGGTTCCTTTGTTCACCTTTGTTTGCTCTATGCTGTGTTGGCTCTTTTAGAAGTTCATAAAACACAGTAACTTTTAACATTGTGATAAACAACCCACGAACAGGCCTATTCACCAGGCTTCCATTCTCTCACATTGCTGTGGCACTCTAAATCCAGCTGTTCTGACACACCACCATGGTGATGGAGACGTCCCACTCTATTCCATGGGACTGACATGTGACTATAGGAACAGTCTCAAAGGCACAAGAAGACTGCTTAGATATCGTCTTGAACAACCCAGATCTATCTCTATTTTGTGCTGGCTCCTGTAAATGAAATGCCCGTGGAAACATAATGACTGGTTATGATGTGGCTGTCTCACATGAAATCCTTGAAACATATTCTTTGCCCAGTGTAAAGTCAGCTTACACCACAGCACTCATGAGTCCTGTGGAAACCCGTACATTGATGAAAGGACAATCTACCCCTGTTTACGTTGACGAGATTTGCTTTTGCAGTCTGCCATGTAGTTAGCACATTCTGAAAATCCCACAGATTCTTAACCTCTGCCAGGCTCTCAGTGCCAAACAGACATATAATTGCTACTCCAATACAGGTTATTTATCTCTCTCCTAAAATTGCTATTGTTCCTTGTCCAGTTTATCCCAAGGAAATTGACATCGTATCTCCAGAAAATAATAAGCCTGACAAAGCTGCTAAGTACAGAGCTAAAAATGTACTTCTCTGTCCCTTTACTGCACAATTTATAAACCTGCCTCTATTCTCGACTGATATTATTAACTGTCAGACAAATGTCCCATAATATGAAGAAGACAGATGGATACAAAAGGGTGTCAGATAATTATCAAACTGATTAAACAATGGACTAAATAGGCTTCCTATAGCCCTTTATCTTTTGAACTTCTGGCTTGCACTTATCTCCCATCAGATAAAAATGTACCTGTTGATGGGGGATAGTTAAGGAGCTAAAAGACAATTGACTCTATCCTGCCATCCACAAAAATTCTGACTAAATTATTTCCCAGTGTACTACTTGCAAATTTCATCAAATTTCTGGAGCAAACCAACATAGCTGAGGAAATCTCCAAGGCCCTCACATCCCCTTGCAGTACTACAAATTGATTTCATAGCTTCTTCTCCTGCTTTAGGTTCTTCTTACTGTTTGGTTGTCTGCATGGTTTGTGGCTAGACTGGAGGCCGCCCTGCGGGCATTTCAACACAAGAGTGGTAAAGAAGTTAGTAACTGAGATATCTTTTTTTTTTTTTTTTTTTGAGATGGAGTCTCACTCTGTCACCCAGGCTGGAGTGCAATGCTGTAATCTCGGCTCACTGCAACCTCTGCCTCCTGGGTTCAAGCGATTCTCCTGCCTCAGCCTACCAGCTGGTTGTCATTACAGGCACCAGTCACCACACCCGGCTAATTTTTGTATTTTTAGTAGAGACTGGGTTTCACCATGTTGGCCAGGCTGGTCTCAAACTCCTGACCTCAGGTGATCTGCCCACCTCAGCCTCCCAAAATGCTGGGATTACAGGCATGAGCCACCGCACTCAGCCTCCATAAAATATTGTTAACTGTCTACATTGCCACGCCAAGCTACACCCATATCATCACTCTCAAGACAAGTAAAAGTCTATTTCTGTAGGTGACTGAAGTTGGAGATTTTCAGAGTCACATCCCAGTTCCGGAAGTAAAAAACACCTCAAAGTAGGCAGCTCTTGATCATGGATTCAGAGTTTCATCCTTACCTAGTTTTTTTTCCCCCCTGGATATCTTCCTCCTCCTTAAGATGGGAGAAAAACAAAACAACCTCTTTTGATCTTTGAAACAAACTCCTTCCCACTTACTTATATCTCCTATTTATTAAAAGGCTGACTAGAGAGTGCTTGTCTCAATCTATTTTATTCTCTCTCTAATCCCCCATGATGAGCTCTCCTCTGAACAGTGTCTTGCATCTATTAACTTTTCTATTCTCTCAACAACTCAAGCACAAGCATGACACCTCTCTTTGCACCAGTTTTCCAAACCATGGCCAAGATAACTAATCAATCTAATTGCTAGTTATGTCAACATCTAGGCAACACATGGACTACATTTTCCTTTGTGTATGCCTCCTCCAAAAAGGATGCCTCCCTTTCTTGTAATAGGATGGGAAAAACAGCCTTTATCACTGGACCTGCAGATGACACTGAAATGAGTCTGCATAAACAAAACTTACTGATAAGTTATCTTCTATTAGTTGTCCTCAGAGATACTTACTTTCCCACAGTTTTCTGCTCCATGAAACCCACAACTCTTTTCCTTTGTTTTGTTGCTTCTCCACAATTTATTTTCCTGTCAGGATAAGATATAAGCTCCCGAGTTTAACTACTTCTTTGGTCTTCACTTTTTATAAAAACCTATGTACACATTTAAAAAAAAAAAAGAAAAAGAAAACATTAGCATTTAATAAAATTTGTATATGTTTTCTTCTGTTAACCTTTGTTATTCTAATTTGTTGGAAGTAACTGTCTAACCTAAGATAGAAGAATGTTTTCCTTCCTCTCCAAATGCATTCTAATTGGTCCAGAGGAGAGCAAAAATAGTATGAGACATTTTCCCAGCTATCCATAAACTTAAAATCTAGATGGCAAAAGGGCACATTTAGAAAAAGATATTGTACACTAATGGAGGGTGACTCTTCATTAAAAAATCTAGTCAGCAGATGACGAACATGAGTGTCTGGTTCTTAAACGATAGACACAGCTATCACAGGTATTAGCAATAAAATAAAATGTGGGCCTATGTGAGTGAGAAAGCATCTCTGGGGGAAAGAAAGATATTTTTAAGAGCAAAGATGGTGTATTGGAGCATACTAATATTGAAAATTTAAGTAGTTGATTTTGAAAAAACCTATCAAATTGTTGATAAGGTGACCTGGACATAAAGAAAATAAAAATTAGAAAAAAAAAAAAGAAGGAAGAGGGGTATTTGGTTGCTGTGGAAAAAAAATAAAAAATAAAAAGTGTCAACTTCTGATGAAAGATTATATAAAATGAATAAAAATAAGTTATGCAGAAATCATTACTATAGGTTATTGGCTATGGAATTAGATAGCATGCAACTATTTTGAGTAACTATCATAAAATTTAAAAAATAGAGTAAACAAACTAGAGAAGAACTTGAAATTAAAAGAATAACTTTTAAAAATGAGATATACATATAATACATTGGTAGGAAATGGCATGACTGAAAATATAGAAGCAAAGACGTCATCAAATATTCTTCGTAAGGAACTGAGAAGATCAAACTATATCCATCTCTGGGGAACTGTGCTTTTACCTCACTATAGATAACACAATTGATCTAGCAGATATTTTCATTTAGTTGAGCAGATATTTCTGATTTTGAAGACTTCAGCCCAGTTTTACCTAGAAAATATGGAATGCTGCATAGAATTTGGAAGACAGATATAAACCCTATGATACACCCTTGTAGAGGTCTTTCCACACAGAGGTGTCACCACAAAGAGCCAAAATAAAGAAAAACGATAGACGAAAAAGAAAAATGCTCTATCTTAAATTTGGCACTGGATAGAAGATAAATGTATTTACCCTGAGAATTTGTAGCCGCACTTAGTCCTTGTAAATTTTCTGTCAAAATTCATATGGCTACTATGATCCATTAAATCTCAAACTAAGGGTTAGTTATCATGTATACCCAGAATAAGAATATTCTTGTGGAGAAATGCAATTTTACCCCTTTCCTCAAAGACAAAATTTCTGAAAGAAGATTCTATGACTATGAAAAAAAAAAGACTTGGGAAATAAAATCTGCATAAAAAAAACTTTCAAATATAGGAGAGGAAATTATAAAATTATAATTTTAATTATCAACTAAAACATTAAATTTTTACAATCATAAAATTCAAATGAGAAAAAATTATAAAATTACAATTTGTAACATTGAAAATGCAGTATCACTTTAAGCTGCTGATTAGAGTGTGAAAAATAAAATTTGAAACTGAAAATGAATCCAAAAAGTTTTTCATATAGAACAGGAGTTGCAAAGTACTTTCCATAGTACTTTCCATGGAGTCAGATGGTAAACATTTCAGATGCTGAAGAGACAGAGCTGAAAATATTCCAGATCTGGTGGTAGACACCAATCCTCAGGCTAAGGAAGTAGATCGCTTTACAGATAAGAAAAACACAACGAATTTAGCACTGGATATATCATAATGAACCTAGAAAACATCAAAGATGAAAATAGGATGTTAAACACAAGTTGAGAAAAGGACAATTCATAGGCAAGACATGACAATTAGACTAACAGCTGATTTTAAAACAGAAACAGTAAAAGCCAGAGGTAGTAAAAGAGGAATTTTAATGTGTGGCATTAACCAACATTTTTTGCACCAGATTTCTATGAAATTGTCAATAATTTATGAAATTGACATTAGTAATTGTCAGATTTCAATTACATTTTTCAATTTAAAAATGTCAATAAAGAATATGAGATAAAGTAATTTTCAGACAAAACAGGAAGGGTTTACAAATAAAGGGCATTCCAAAGTTTGAAAGGAAGTTTCAGGAAGGAAACTGGATCCTAGATGGAAAGTCTGAGATATGAAATGTAACAGACAGCAAAGACAGCGGTAAGCAGGTGAATAAATCCGAATGGACACTGGCATTTAAAAATGATGACAATGTTTAACTAGTAAAGGGGATGCAACTAAAAATGAAATACTAAAAATTATAATAATATATAAGGTCAATAAATGTTTTAAAATATTCTAAAATACATTTTATTGTTTGAGAAGTGATGACATGATTTTCTATGAACAAAAATCAAGACAATTTATCTAAGATGTGCTTGCAATAAAAGATATTGCTGGAATTAAGATTTTTATGTAAAGCTCATTTGAATTTCTATATAGCAACAAGTTGAGAGCATTTAATATGAATGATACTTTTAATAATATTACAAATTATGTCATACAATATGCATGTGAGTCCTGTGAAAAAGATAATATAATATTACAGATATAGATTTGATTTAAACAATTAGAGATAGAAATTATATCTTAAATATGTAAATCTTCTTAAAGTGCATCTGAAAATTCAGTGTAATTCTATATAAGCTTTATTTTTTAAAACATGGAGGAATTTATTCACATTTTTAAGTGGAGCAATAAAGATCCAAGAATAACACCTTTCAAGACAAAAATAATGTGAAGGAAATTATTTGTACTAGATATCAAAGTATTTTAAAAATAGATAGTAACTAAGCATTTTTATAAGCAAAGTAGATAGATAAATTTACTAATTGAATCTAATTTAGACTTTAGAAACAATTCCAGGTTTACATGAGTCACTCGTTTTGTGGAGGAGATGACATTGCATGTGAGTGAGGAAAGGATAGGCTACTAAATAAATATTTCTAGGAAAAAAATGCTTCATCTATGAGGAAAAAAAGGAAAGGGGTTCAATTTTTTCCTCTTTACATCATATTCATATTAGTAAGTGGTATATTATTTCAGTATTTACACTTAAATATATAAATGCAATGTTGAAATGTTAAACTTTTTGAAGAGAGAAAAGAAACACAAAGAAGATGCAAAAAGCTGACAACATTGATAAATTTACCATATTAAAATTAGAAATTCTGTTCACTAAAAGATTCTGTAAGGGTGCCATATGGTGGCTCATGTCTGTTTTTCTAGCACTTTGAGAAGCTGAGGCTGGAGGATCACTTGAGCCCAGGAGTTCAAGGCTGCAATGAGCTATGATTGTGCTACTGCATTCCAGCCTGGGCAAGAGTGAAAACTTGTCTTTTAAAATGCTCTAAATTGATAGAAGGTATAGATACTAAATAGGATAAAAATAATCATGTGATATTAATTTTAAAATTATTATAGATTTGTATTTATAATACAGTTAAAATTCCTACAAGGTAATAGATTTAAAAGAAAAAAGGCAAAGTATTTATAGATATTTCAGAGAATAAAGAATACTAACAAATTCCTGTGGTGAAGAAACACAAAAATATTGTTGCAACCTCATTATTAGTTAAGAAAATTAAAAATAAAAACTCGAAGAGATCCAATTTGTAATTACTGGGTGCACTTATATTAAAAATTTAACAGTATCAGGTGTTGGAAAGTTTGTGAAGAAATGAGACTTCTCATTCTCTGCTGATTGGATTACAAATTGTCACAAACGTTTTAGAAAATAATTTGACACTACTTGGTAAACTTGAAATTTCTTACTTACCCTATGTGTTATGGCCACCTTGAGGATTGAAACTGGATCCAAAATATGGTTCAGATGTTAAGACTGACAATGTCACCCATACACATACCCAAGAAAATAGGCAAAGTTTCATTATTTATATAATGAGACATTTTGGGAGACACAAGACAGACTTTCCAAGCTGATCCAAAAATAACTTGAGTGCACACAGAAACAAAACTAATTTGGGAATTTTGTGGGGTTTAGGAGGTGGGGCCAGGGTCAAGGGTTGGACTTCCCAGAAGCGCCAAAGGAGAAAGCACCAGTGCCTTCTTATTAGCTTGCTCAGAAAGGAACAGAAAGAGATGAGGCTTAAAAGCCGTCAGCACCAAAACATCAAAAATTGAGTCAGGTTCCATATCATATTGTGGTCCAGTCATTTTCCTCCCCTTATATACGCCAAAGAAACTCTTACACACAAGCTTCTGGACATACACATAAGAATTTTCATAACAGAAATAATACTATTGTGGGTTTTATATATGCTGGCAAAGGACAAACAGATAAATTGTAGCAGTATACTCATATAATGGAATAACATACGGCAGGATAATAAATGGACCGGTTATAATCAGCTATAAGTAAACCTCTAAAATATTAAGTAATAAACAAACACTAATTTTCCACCTGCATGTTTTGAAACTGGTAGATAAAATGTAATACAAATGCCCATGTAAAGTTTTGAGATATATATTTAGGTATTAAGATGTAAGGAAAATCAAGGACCTCTTCAAAACAAAATTGAGCATTATAGTTAATTGTAGTGAGAAAGGTCGGTAATAAGAAAGGGTGAAGGAGGTTGTCTGGGGACTTGACATCCATGAGTAGTCTTTTGACTAACAGCAGCAGCACCCCGTGCAGAAGCACCTGGGAGAATCTCAGGCTTTGCTCCAGATTCCTGAATATGAATCTGTACCTTAAAAAAAAACTCCTTATGCACAATAAAAATCTGAGAAGCAACAGCTTGAAGTATTAATTCAGTTAATTTTTTAACCTAGGTATTGCATACGTTAGTATTGGTTTTATGAATATTTGAAATTAAGTATGTCTCTTGTTTTCCTTTTGGGAATATCACTACTTTAATGACATACCTGTTATTTGCTTTTTTTTTTAGTTTACAACTTATGGCACCAAACTTTAATTTCGCTACATCTTTTAGCGAAATAAAAAATAAATAAATAAATAAAAAATAAAACTCAAAGGCCACACCACTACCATCTGAACGGACTGCCTCCTTGGCCAGGGCACTTTAAAATTTAACCTCAAAGACTGTTTCGGGCCAGGATAGGAAGTGGGGATCGGCCATGCCTCCTTATACCCCTCCAGCTTAACATCAACTCAGACCTTCAATCTGTTAAGAAACATTTACAATCTGCTCTCTCTGTAGCCGGCTGCTTAGAGGCTTCCTCTGCGTGAGAAAACCTTGATCTCCACGATCCCTTATCTTAACCCAGATATTCTTTGCTACTGATAATAACTGTTTCAACCCATTGCCGATCAGAATATGTTTAAATCTACCTATGACCTGGAAGACCCCCGCCCCCCACTTTGAGTTATCCCGCCCTTTCAAACTAAACTAATGTAAATCTTACATGTATTGATTGCTCCCTAAACTGTACAAAAGCAAGCTGTATCCCAACCACCTTGGTCACATGTCATCAGGACCTCCTGAGACTGTGTCATGGGATGTCCCTAACCTTGAAAAAATAAACTTTCTAAATTGATTGAGGTTTGTCTCAGATACATTTTGGTCTACAAGGCACCTGTGGGGGTGTTTCCATATCATGGAAAAATACCATTGTTTCAAAAGCATTTCAACATCTAGTAATGAAGTTTTCAATAACAAATATGTTACTGGCACATACTATTTTTGGTGCAAGCATTATGACATGCATTTATATTACAAATAATTAAATCATATTTTTGTGCCTAATGTTTTCCTACTCAAGCATTTCTAGATTATTTTATTTTATACTGTATTTATTAGGTCATTCTTGCATGGTTATAAAGAAATACCTGAGACTGGGTAATTTACAAGAAAAGAGGTTGAATTGGCTATGCAGGAAGCATCGTGGCATCTGCTTCTGGGGAGGCCTCAAGGAGCTTCCAATTGTGGTAGAAACCAAAGAGGGAGCCAGGCATCTCACATGCTAGGGGTGGGAGCAAAAAGTGGAGGTGGAGGGGTGCTACACACTTATAAATGAACAGGTCTCACAAGAACTCACTCACTGTTGTGTGGGCAGTACCAAGAGGATGGTTGGAAGCCATTCATGATCCATGATCCAACCGCCTCCCAGCAGGCCCTACCTCCAGCACTGGGGACTATAATTTGACATGAAATTTCTTGGGAACACAGTTCCAAACCATATCATATACTTTCTCACTTTTCGTTAGAGTATAATCTGTAGTTTAAAATAATTTTAAAATCATGTAAGAATTAGAAGTGATAATAAATTATTTAATTATTCTGATATCACTGCTATACTATAGACCTTTAAAGAATGTCATTATTCCCAGCAAACTTCTAAATATAATGCTCAGGTCCATTAAAATATGGCCACAACTTCCACTTCTGGTTTTATCTTCTGGTAGGGGGAAAAGCACCCCATATTCTGATTTAGATATTAAAATACCTGAACCTCTCCTGACTGACTTGTTTTATTCCGAGATTATTTTTCACATGCTACTCCCCTCTCCATAGAATAAGCCATTCCCCTGATTCTGACTTTCATTCTCTACTCAAAAACTATTTTTTTCTGATGCCTCTCTGGATACTTCCATTCAGAAATAAATTATCTTTTTATATGCTTTTACCAATAGTGTGATTAAATCTCTTTCAATACTTACATTGTGTCTGACATTATTGAATATGTGTTATTTCCCCTCAAATAAAATCCTTGAGAAAAGGGACCACATTTTACTCATTTTAATAACCTCATTATACCTACTGTGCCCTTGTAAATTTTTAATACATTTCAGCATAAATTTCTACTGATGGAATACCACAAATTTCTTATCTAATATGAGAAGCATAGACAATGAGAAATTCGTTGTTCTGTCTGGCATAGAACATTGGTTTACTTGGGCTTCTTATTTTAATATTTGGTTTCTACATAGAAGAAAATAAGGCATCACTTCACTCAGTGTAGCACAGTATTTCTGTTTGGTGGTCTATGTGTTTGTTTTTATTTGTTTGCTTTGTTTTGTTTTGTTTTGTTTTTTAGATAAAGCCTTGCTCTGTTGCTCAGGCTGGAGTGCAATGGTGCTATCTTGGCTCACTGCAACCTCCGCCTCGTAGGTTCAAGCGATTCTCCTGCCTCAGCCTCCTGAGTAGCTGGCATACAGGTGTGCACCACCATTCCCAGCTAATTTTTGTTTTGTTTTTCAGGAGAGATGGGCGTTCACTGTGTTGGCCAGGCTGGTCTTGAACTCTCGACCTCAGGTGATTCACCCACTTCGGCCTCCCAAAGTGCTGGGATTATAGGCATGAGCCACTGCGCCTCTGTTGATAGCATCACACCAAGACTAAGGTCCCACTCCGTGTCCCCCTTTCTATGTGCAAAAGCCATGTTATTTCCTTACTTACTACATGAGCTCTGGGGGTGTTAACAGTGTCTGGCTGTTACTAGTTTCTGTATGTTGTGACCTCCCTTATTCCCTTAACAATGCTCACTCATATGAATTCAAGAGTTTCCAAACATAATTTTTATGTATTTTGAGTGGCATCATCTATCTAGGTGTCTTAGTCCACTTGTGATGCTATAATGGAATACCCCACGCTGGGTAATTTATAAACAATGGATATTATTTCTCACAGCTCTGGAGATTGAGAAGTCATAGAGCAAGGGGCTGGCATCTGTTGACCACCTTATTGCTGCATCATAGCATGGTGGAAGGCATCATAGGGGCAAAGAAGAAAGGGAAGGGGGTCAAACTCATATTCTTTTTTTTTTTTTTTTTTTTTTTTGAGACGGAGTCTCACTCTGTAGCCCAGGCTGGAGTGCAGTGGCCGGATCTCAGCTCACTGCAAGCTCCGCCTCCCGGGTTCACGCCATTCTCCGGCCTCAGCCTCCCGAGTAGCTGGGACTACAGGCGCTGCCACCTCGCCCGGCTATTTTTTGTATTTCTTAGTAGAGATGGGGTTTCACCGTGTTAGCCAGGATGGTCTCGATCTCCTGACCTCGTGATCCGCCCATCTCGGCCTCCCAAAGTGCTGGGATTACAGGCTTGAGCCACCGCGCCCGGCCAAACTCATATTCTTATAGGAAACCCACTCCCAGGATAACGGCATTAATTCATCCATGAGGACAAAATCCTCATGATCTAATCTCCTCTTTAAGGTCCCACATCTCAATACTGTTACATTGGAGATTAACTTTCCAGTGCATGAATTGGGTGGGGGGGTGGTGCATGTTTAAACCATATCACTATAATTGATTGACGTGAGTGACTCATATCATCTAAGACTCTTTATTCCATATTATGTGTCTGAGGGCTGAAACATCCTTCTGGAGGTAAAATTCAGGACTTGCTATTTTCATGCTGCTGGGTATTTTTAAACACATAAAATGGAAAGGGATATTTAGAGAAACACTACACTTGGCTGATTACTATGTTAATAGACACTGCTAGATATAAAGTTGTTCTTAATGAAAAATGCCACTTTAATTATGTCAGCATGTTGCTTTTCAAGTATATTCTGCAGTCATTGTGATAAAATGGAAAAAGAAAAGTGTGACCATAGAATTTATTCTTACTAAAGAACAGAAACCCTCAGGGTTAATATCAGCCTTGGTGCTTTCTTACCCCCAGGATTATGTTTTTCTCTTTGATTTAGTTATTGCATGTCATTTACATTTTGTTAATTCATTTGTGGATTACAAAGTTTTTGGCTGGATTTTATCCATGATTTATTAATTTTGATTGAGAAAATCTTACAAGCTACTATCCTTCCAGAAATAAAAATTGTGACTGTTAGTTTTTCACCTTTGTATCTCCCAGTACTTAGCATGAGTAAAGCGCATAATAAACAACTCAATACATACGTTATATGAATACCTGTATAAATCCTCTCTGTGGTTAAGCTCGTAATCCTTAGTAATTCTTAAACTAGCTGATGAAACCTTACACCTTTGTCTATATGTGACACCCCAGTCGCTATAAGATAAAATACTGCTAAGACTTCTGAGACTTTGTCTATTCCCTCGTGTAACTTTCATAATCACAGTAGATATTGAACAACAAAGATCCCTAAAACCTTGTAGCTATTTCAAATGAACAAAGAGAGATTTTTATGGGTTTCTCAAGCCAGCACTTATAATTAGGAACTTCCCATTATGCAAGAAAAAAACATAGGATTTCTAGACTTTACTTAGACGTGCTTCAAAGAGATAAGAGGGCAGAATAATTTCCACAACTGCTTACCCCGAAGCAAAATTTCTAAGCCTGGCTTCTCATAACAACTAGTCAATTGTGGACAGAAATGCAAAAATAATAAGCTAAGTCAAAGGGTGATCTTTATCATCTTAAGTAAAAAGAGCGCATCATTAACTGTTTAAGATTTCTAATGTGAATTCATGGCATGCTTTCCTCTTCTCATTGTGAATTACTGAGATACTACTGATCGATGATGTAAATCACATCTGGGATAGAAATATAACGCTTGTCATTGTAAAAAATGTATTGTTCTTATTGAATATTTTATATATTCATAATTTTAATTTACTTAATAAAGTAATTTTATTCAGAATATTTGGCAAAGGAAAAAAAGCGTACCTTTGCCACTCATGACAATTTTTAAGAAGTTTTTTTAAAAACATAAAGCTTTTGGCCTGAGGCTGTATAATGGCAAATTTCCAGATGAAAGGTGAAATATTCTTCATTCTCAGAACATGGAAATTGAGATATAAAAGGAGATCTTTTTGCAGCTGTAACTACACCTGTCACTGCATGTGACACATATAATGAGTGTGGTTCCCCCAGGTCCCAGGGAAAATGAAATAGAAACCTCAAGAGATCTTATCATGTATAAGAAACTTAAAAGGTTGACAGGTATTTTTCTCAAATGTGTGTACTTTTTGTATTCTCCATTATGATTTTTCATTCAGCATTGTTATCATTAATAATGTCATTTATTACAAACAAAAGTGCTGTCGAACAGCACAGTCCAACAGAAATAGAATGTGAACCACACATATATGAGTCCTATGTGTAATTTTAAATTAAATGTATCTTCTTAAATTTGAGAATTTCTTTAAATTTAAATAAATTAAATTTTAAAACTAGTTTCAAAACTAAATAAATTACAAAAAAGAGAAAACTAATTTTAATAATATGTATTATTTAACTCTATATACCCAAATATAATATTATTTTACTATGTATCCAATCTGAAATATTAATTATATTTTGTCTTATTTTTATGAAACAATACTTTGCAATTAGCATGTATTTTACACCACTTACAGCACGTCCCAATTCAACTAACCGCATTCAACAGCCACATGTGGATACTGTTACTATTGCACGGTGTAGTCCTTGTGAATGCAGATTATTTATTCAGACTGAGCCACTGCAGTGTGTAATTACTGACATTATCCACGTCTTGCCGTTACACGTGCTTTAATAGAGATGTGACAACATAGCGAAAACACTCATAAATTTTTTTTTTTTTTTGAGACGGAGTCTCGCGCTGTCGCCCAGGCTGGAGTGCAGTGGCGCGATCTCGGCTCACTGCAAGCTCCGCCTCCCGGGTTCACGCCATTCTCCTGCCTCTAGCTGGGACTACAGGCGCCCACCACCGCGCCCGGCTAATTTTTTGTATTTTTAGTAGAGACGGGGTTTCACTGTGGTCTCGATCTCCTGACCTTGTGATCCGCCCGCCTCGGCCTCCCAAAGTGCTGGGATTACAGGCGTGAGCCACCGCGCCCGGCCAACACTCATAAAATTTTGAACTCAGTTTGCCGTGAATTTATATTTCAGTTCCAGTATTTTTTATAAATAATGTTGCAGATTTTATTTTAATAAATTAATCTTCAGATTCATTTTAAAAATGTGATGTTAATTAAGCTTTATCATGTGGAAACTTGCAAATTACATTTGATAATTTATATAAAATGTCTAGTATAAATTAATGACATACAATTAACATTATTAAATTAACAATTATTAAATAAATTATATTTCCCATATAAGGTTAATTATTTTCCAATGTCATTACAGATGCTTTTTGTCATTGTTTTGGGGGAAACCATTTACTAACAACAGGTAAACAGCAGAGTGAATCTAACTTAAGAAGATAAAAAACAATCCTTATTAGACCACACTCATCTCCACTTCAGTACTTGTGTAAATTGTAAAAATAAATGAGCATAGATCAAGAATGATAAGCAAACATCTCTTTCAAGATGACCATTTAATTACCTTCAATAATTTGATTATGACTTTTATAGAGAATGATGTCATACATGCATACATAGGTAACACAAATGAATTTCAATTTTTTAAACATAAATTTCTTTTTCAAGCACTCTTCTTCAGGAACTTTGTTAAATAATAAGCTTTGAGTATTTTAAATATGAAGATGAAATAATTGGATGGATGATTTTCAACATTTTTTCTAGATGTGTTATTTGATGATTAGGTAATTATATGTTTTAAATTAACCTAATTTATCAAAAAGCGGTCATGTAACACACAGAGGAAAAAGGCTGTGTTCCAAGTATTTTAAGACAGATCAGTTGAGAAAATCTGGGAATGATTTTATTTGTTTTATTTCCTCACTTTACTAGACATCTATTCTTCACTATAGTTTCCATTTCACTGCAGTTGGATTTAAGGGTCCGAGTTATCTCAGGTTGGTTTTATGAATGGCCTAAAATACTCCTGTATTTGTTTCAATAGGTGTATAACTCAAAGATTTGTCCAGTTTGCTGCCCTCTTCCTGAACAACCTTGTAAATGAAATAAACCACATTATAATGAATAACAACAAATAAAATTAACCAAAACTTCATATACACCTAATTTTGTGTTCAATCCTTTTACAGAATTAGACATGGGGGGAGAAGACAAGTGTGATAGAGACAAGTGAGATAGAAACAGGAAACCACTCACAGAGCCCTAGGTGACAAGCAAAGAAGGAAATCAGTAAACCTTCACTCATCATAATCGTATCCATTATTGATGATAAACCTGCCTTTAAATTAAGATGTTGGAGACTCTGTGTCAAAACACATCATTCAAATAGTTAAAAGAAGCTTTACCAATTTGAACAGGAAGCCTGTGCAATCATTTATATGTTTAAAAGAAAAAAAAAATTGTACTGCAAAGTTCCAAAGATTTGATAAACACAGTAGAGACTGATTATTCTTGCCTTCATTAAAAGTATTCCAAATCAAGACAAGATGTGCCTTGGGAAACTACTCATTATTAGAGCCTTTATTTATTTTTCCCTTTGGGAAGCTGTAGGGTATTCAGTGAAGCAAAGAAAGAAAGATGGGGGTTTTCAGAGAGAAACTTAAAGTCATGATTTTAATTTAGTGTCTAATAAAATACTTAGAAAACATTAAATTTACATCTTTAGAAGTTATTTTCTGTTTAATATATTTGAATAAAGTCATCTTAGAACAATTAATATAGAAAATATATTATTTTAATATGAAATAAGCTATAGCAAGCCCCCAAATTTTGATATTTAAAAGTACACCTATATTCCCAAGAAAGTAATGTTTTAGAAGCATTGTTGAAAAAACGTATTTATGAAACTGCAAAACATGTAATTAGGTAGAATTAAAATGGGGTACTTTATTTTGCACAAACAAACATGGTCTTGAGATGGTGAGTTGAACAGGTTCAATTTTGTTTTATAAACTTGTAAAAAAAAATCAATTAGTCCTGAACTTTCTAATAAGCATAATTTATATTTGCTGAATTAAATAGAATTTAAACTATCTGTTTAAATGATTTTTACCTGTTCAAATTGATTTGAGTTGTTATATCAGTGCTTAAATCTGCTTTTTGGTATTTATATCACAAAAAATATGATTGTCATCCTAAACAGCAGTTTGATTGTTTTGACATTTAGGAATTGTGTCATGCGGTATTGAAGGATGTTAAAAATGATGATCCTTTCATGTATTTAAGGTATAGGAGGGGTCTTCAACCCCCAAGCCACTAACCAGTACCAGTCCATGGCCTGTTAGGAACCAGCTGCACAGCAAAGGTGAGCAGTGGGCTAACTAGCATTACTGAGCTCTGTCTCCTGTCACCTCAGCTGGGGCAGTACATTCTCATAGGAGCACGAACCCTGTTGCGAACTGTGCATGTGAGGGACCTAGGTTGTGTGCTCCTTATGAGAATCTAACTAATGCCTGATGATCTGAGGTGGAACAGTTTCATCAGGAAACCATACCCTCCCCTCACCACACCCCCTACTCCCACCCCCATCCATGGAAAAACTGTCTTCCAGGAAACTGATCCCTGGTGCCAAAAAGACAAAAAGTTTGCGGGGACTGCTGAGGAGCAGAACTACCACTTAGTATTTATAGTTTGTATATTGGGATGGCACATTATATGATATCAAGGAATTAGATTTAGCTAGTTTTATACATAAGTATGTATGATAGTAATAATTACTACATTTAAATCAAATTATGATTGTTTTTGTTTTTGTAACACATTCGATGCTCTAAACATCCATGGCCATATTTAGGAGTGCTCTGCTCTTTTCCACTCTCAGGTTGCTTATGTCTGTCTCTGTCTTGTCACACAGCTCCCACTAGCCACCTAAATAAAGTAATCAGATTGAGGTAATAGTGGAGATTATTGAACGTAATGTATCGATCGCCACTCAATTCAGTAAGAACTTGCTGAAGCGTAGTCATATCATCTTGGAACATGTTGGAGAATGGAATTAATGTCAGAGATTTAGGGATCCCATAGATTCATAGGGAGATCTTTAACAGAAGATAGTGCTTGTACTCTTTATTACATAATGCAAACACAGACTCTACAGCTAGAAAACAGTTCTCCATTTTCTTTTATTTTATTTAAGAAATATTCCCGGCTAACATGGTGAAACCCCGTCTCTACTAAAAATACAAAAAAAAAACTAGCCGGGCGTGGTGGCGGGCGCCTGTAGTCCCAGCTACTCGGAGGCTGAGGCGGGAGAATGGCGTGAACCCGGGAGGTGGAGCTTGCAGTGAGCCGAGATCGCGCCACCGCACTCCAGCCTGGGCGACAGAGCGAGACTCCGTCTCAAAAAAAAAAAAAAAAAAAAAAAAAGAAATATTCCCAAGTACATTGGAAATAGGATACATCTATATTGGTTATTTTTATATAACTAAAAGTCAAGAAGCCCAGGCAAGAAACAAGATACTCTTAAATTTAATTCAACTTATAAAATCTTTAGGTGTAATTGTCATAAGTTAAAAGAGATGATGGGAATGTATACATGGCACTTAAACATAATTCATTAAGGTTCAATCCCACTGTTCCTCTAACTTGCTTCATAAAAGTTGCCCGTGATCCCCACATTCCTGAATTCAGTGGTCTTTTATTGCTCCTCCTCCTGCTTGATCTACTAGCAACATCTAACAATGTCTCACTCTTCTCCTCAGACTTTCTTTACTCAGTTTCTGTCTCCAGTAAGTTCCCATTTGCTTGAGCTTCCTTGTGTTTCTCTAGTTGTTGTTTTCCACTTTTCTTTCCTGATTTCTCCTTTTATTCCCAAAGATGAGGTCCACATCCTGTTTTCTCAGTGTCTTCTTCACTGATTCCGTTGAAAATCTGTTTAAGTTTTGAGGCATTTGATACCATCTATGGGATAACTCTCACATATTTAACTCCAAGCACATCTTATTCCCAAATTCTAAACTCATATCCAACAGCATTCTTGATTACTTCATCTTGGTTGTCTCATAGATAAAAACTAACAATCCTCTAACTTCACTCCCGTTCTTCCCAATTTATTCTACCCACTATTTTACTTATACTCATTGATGACAATCCACATTCCTGTTGCTCAAGCTAACAATCTGGCAGAATGTTTCTTGTCCCTTCTTACAGCCTATCTTCTACGTGCAGGGAAATCTCTTGTGTAATACCTGGAATCCAAGCATTTCTCACCACATCTACTGCAACCAGCCTCCTCTGCTTTGTCCTCATCTGTTGCTTGGATTATTGCCATTACCTCCAGCTGTGCTAACTGCTTCTACCCTTTCCTTCCTCCAGCCTATTTGCAAGACAGCAGCCAGAGTGCTGTTTTTAAAATAATCACTAAATACATCATTCCTCTGCATTCAAGCCTTGGGGATAACTTCCCATTCCACTCTATGCAAAAGCTTATTTCTTAACACTGGTCAGCAAGGCCCATGAGCTCACTTCCCCTGTTACTGCTCTGGCTTTATCCTATTTCACCTCCAACTGAGATCATTCAGGCCCAAGATGCATTGGCCTCCTCGTTCTTCCTTGAATATTCCACGCATGTTTCACCTTAGAACCTTCGAATTGGCTCTTCTGTCTATCTGGTATATTATTCCCCAAGGTATTTGTGTAATGAAACTTCACACTCCTTTAAGGTTTGCAGGGAAGTCATCTTCTTAGTGAAGACCGTTCTACCCACTGTGTGAAATGTCTAAATACACCTGCCCTCAGCACTCCTGACCCCTTCAACTTACCTATATTTTTCTTTTTCACAAAATGATTTATCACCTTCCAATATACAAATCACTTGCTTGTATATTGTTTTGCTATTTACTATTTGACTTAGCTCCATGACAGCTGGGATCTTTGTTTGGTTCACTACTATACCATCTCATGTACTTTGAACAATTATTAGCACACAGTACTCACAATAAGTAATTAATTATTACTAAATACTTGATAAAAATATAAATATAAAAAATGAGTGAAAGTCAAATTATACATTTTTAATTTTCTTCACTTAAATGCATTTTAGTCATATTTTGTTGAATTCAACTTATATTAGAATACAGAATGTATTAAAGTTCTCCAGAGAAACGGAACCAATAAGATGGATTTATTTATTTCTTGCAAGGCATTGACTCAAGCAGTGATGAATCTGTACTTAGCGAGCTGGAGGTCCAGGAGTGGCAGTGGCATAGTTCCAGTCCCCATCTGATTGCTTCAGAACTAAGAAAACCAATGACATCGTTCCAGTCTGAGAAGTCAACAGCCTTGAGAACCAGGAGGATCCAGTATTTCCACTTGAGTCTGAAGGCAGGAAAACAAATCAATGTCTCAGCATGAAGATAGACAGGGAGAAGAAATTGTCTTCCTTAGACTGTTCCATCCAGGCCTTAAACTGATTGGATGAGGCCCACCCACACTGGGGAGGGCCATTTGCTGAATCTACTGATTCAAATGCTTATCTCATCCAGAAGCCCTTGATAGGTACACATGGAATAATATTCGATCAAATACTGGGGCATATCCTGGCCCAAGGTGACACATAAATGTACTTACATTGAGCTTAAACATGGCCATGGCTGTTTCTCTTTTCCTTAGTAGCCTTTCTTCAGAGGCTCACACTCGTTCCTCCCAAATGTCACCATTCCATAGAGTTACAAATAACGGTTATGGAGTGATTGAATGATAATTGAGAATACACAGACCTATGTGCTGCTTGATTATATTTTCTGTGACAGCAACAACAAAAAATGGCTAGCTGAATTAATTGATACTTATCAAATGAGTCTCTAGTTTTCTTTAGCCACTTGTCCTGGTGTCTCAAAATCCCACTGACCCCGAGTTAAGAGCACTGAGCTTCTTTTATTAAGTCATAAAAAAAAATTCACTCAAGCTGTTTCATCTCTAACCTATCAATAGCAATACTTAAATGAAAATGAATCCAAATATAAATAAACTACAAATAATCATTGCAGCCTGGTTACTGTTTCTATATGATTACAGTTGTCAACTCACTAGGCGACAGGTAGTAAACCAGCAAGTCATTTCCTCAATGATCAGGTAATAAGTGAATTGAATAAACTGATAACATAAAATAATGCTGTTTTTTGATACCTTGTAAACTTGCCTATGAGTTGTCTGGAAGGTCACAGTGAATTCTTTTCACCATGATACGGATTTCCTAGATAATGCTTACTTACTTACCAAATAAATATTTTCAAAATATGTGGTTGTTACGTTTGATGCATGAAACAATTGGCAAATGAGTACACATTTTTGCAATATCTGTAAACTTCTCCAGAATTTTGGAGTGAACTTATTGTCATTGCTAATCAGGTTACACGGGGTTCTTGAAATTATCATGCACATGAAAATAACCCAAGCACGTTAGAAACTGATGACGTTGCCGTCTTTGTATTTTCTATTTGGTTTTACAGTTGAATATTTGATTCGGAAACTTGCATTAATCTTCAGAAAATGGACATATTAATATGTCGGAACATTCTGGTCTAAAATTTAAATTGTTACTATAAATAAAATAATAGAAATATGCACAACAGTCTAAATTGTACAACTAAATAAATATCTGTGTTAAGTGTGAAATCAAAGAAAGCAACCTAGGGACACTTACAGAGTTTCCAGTGGTGGGCACTAAAGGAGAAGAATGAGCTTCGGTTTACAAAGATCATTTTGGCAGTAGGTGAAGGAAAAAACTGAGGTGATTGTGATTATAAACACTTAATAGCTGTTAATAGACTACTGCAGAACGCCAGACAACAAAAGATAAGGACACTCCTGAAATGCAAATGTTGGATTGGGGATGGAGAAGAAAGGTCTTATGTTAAGGATCAAGCATTATCTTGATAATATTATCTCCCATAATATTATATAAAATATATAACCTACGACTCTCTGTTTGTTAAACATGCACCATATTAAGAAGGAATAAGAGACGGGTAATACATTTTACTGCCTTATAATCTGCTACAGTATACTGGAATCCTTTGGTTATGAGGAAAACAGTTAAATGTTAGAACTAGAGCCACAATGGTCCAGGAGAATATTTGTCTAGTTAGATGGTATCTACACTTGAAATCTGGTGCACTAACTTTTAATATGACTAAAATGTTCTGACTGTCCACATTTAAATTCCCATATTAAAAAAAATGAAAGCCAATTCATGTAAGTTTTGTTCTGTTTCTTTGTGTGCGCATGTGTGTGTTTATTTTGTTACTCTTATGAGGATTAAGCTCTGATTTTTATCTTATCCAAATTCCTTTGTAAGGGGTCTGGGGAGTCATGCCCTACAAACCATAAATTCTAATCAGTTGGGATTTATTTAGCCCTGTATATTGTAACTTACTTTCCAATCTGACTCTGGCATAACAAAGAAGAAAATCAAAATGCTTTACCCCGAGATATATTTCCTTGCCATACCTTGAAATTGCCCTGCCAAGTCTCTTGTGGGAAATAGCCACATTCTATAGAGAATCCCCTTCCCCCTTTGTTTTTATTCCTTCCTTCCTTCCTTCCTTCCTTCCTTCCTTCCTTCCTTCCTTCCTTCCTTCCTTCCTTCCTTCCTTCCTTCCTTCCCAAATCCAGGAGATAATCAACTAAGAGCCAGGCACCCTCTTAAGTCCCATAAGAAACAATTCACAACCTGCTGTCTCTCTGTTCTCTTAGTTATCTGGGAGCTTCCTCTGCACAATAAAACATGGTCTCCACAATCCTTTATCTTTAACCTGAATATTCCTTTCTATCCATCCCAGATCTTTAGACAAACTCAACCAATTGTCAACCAGAAAATGTTTAAATTTACCTATAGCCTGGAAGTCCCCGCTTTGAGTTGTCCCGCTTTTCTGAACCAAACCAATGTACTCCTTAAATGTGTATGATTGATGTCTCACGCCTTCTTAAAATATATAAAACTAAGCTGTACCCCAACCACCTTGGGCACATGTTCTCAGGACCTCCCGAGGACTGTGCACAGGTCATGGTCATTCGTATTTGGCTCAGAATAAATCTCTTAAAATATTTTACAGAATTTGACTCTTTTTGTCAACACTTACATTCTTTTGCAAAACGAATAATATAAGAATAAAGTGTTATCACTTTATGAGTAATAGGGATAAAAGTGCTTCCCTAGTTAGGGACAACGGTGAGACTGTCATTTCTTTTTTCTGAGAAATGTTGCTGAGATTTGCCAGAATCATACTTATTGTATTTCTTTCATTTTATGAGCATAATTAAATGATTTTTTTTTCAGAAATATTTTGTTTAAGGCTAAGAAGCTTTTATATTCTTCTAAGTGTTCAGGTAAACACAGAAACTTAATGTTACGGGACAGTTACCCAACATCATAAAAATATATAAAAAATCCATGGACCCGCAAGTTATTCCTCTAGGAAACAGTTTACATGTCTTGGCTGGTATACACCATACTCTTGTGAAAAAAACTTACTTTGACCAAAGTTTACAGAGACAGGCAATGAATAAAATGATCAATTGCATGTATTGAGTACTATCACTGCAGACTAATACTTTAATTGCTATGAAAGTTTACAAAAGATTTTCACTCTTTCTCAAGTAATTTAAAAATTAAGAGGAAAACTAAAACAAATACAGCTGCAAATAGAAAAAAATATAACAAACACCCAAATCAAAATACAAAGGAATATGATAATTAATCACATCGTAAGATGGATATACCTCACTCACTATGGTTCACAAAAAAATGGATGTATTGGTGCTTAAGATATGTTGTATAATTATATTCAATAAACACGCATTATTTGATAGCTTCAAGACCTTTGGAAGGAGTTAATGGCACATAAGAATTAATTCAATGTAATTTTTACCTAAGCTGGTAAAAGAGAGGCTTATAAATATCTAGTTGTAATTCTTTTTTACCATTAGCTAATATTTTTATTATCAACCATTTGCACGTCACTGTATTAATTAATATACACCAGGGCTTAAAAAATGTATGAAATGGCTTTGTCCCCAGTGGGTTTATATTCTAATTACAGAAACAGAACACACACATGCAGTACATGGGGACATATTAAAGGATATACTAATATATAGGCAGTAAATAGTTGTAAGCAGTGAAGTCAATACTGAAGTTAAAGTAGTTAAATCTCTCACTTCTCTCCCCAACATTTCATGTCAACGGAAGCCAATGCTAGCCTGACTATGATGAGGGTCGAGGAATTAGCACTTCATCAATGTAGAGACTTTGCCTACCTGCCCAGTGAGACTAGGAGTGTGGCGAGTCCTGAACCATGAATAGACTGAGTTAGAAAGAAATTAATTTTTAAAAGGAATGTGTAGAATTAAGAATGAAAAAGGGGGTTGTTTCAACACAATTGCTTGAAAATCTGTGAGTGACTCAGAGGTGTTGGCAAGTGACTGACACTCTAACAGGACCAGATCTAGAAATCTGGCTGTCACTGAATTATTTCACTAAGAATGGTCAGCTGGTTAAGTGCAGGTTGTCACTTTAATCAGTCAACCATGGCACGTCCTTTCAAACTGACATTCTTTATTTATTGGAGAGAGATCATAACTTGTTTATTAACAGTAAAATGTATAGTTTCTGTTTGATTAATATTAGTTACCTGTACTTATTATACTCTATGTTTTGAATAAAATGTTTTATGACTATGAGGCACACCAAAAATCCATTTTAAATTGAATTAAACAAATCCCTCATTCCGACTTAACAGCATTATGTCACAAACTGTTGGCTTCTGTGTTTTAAGTAACTACAGATTGATGGGCCAGTTGACAGGTCGGGGATTGTTCATCAGCCCCTTGTTGCATCTTCCACTTCACAAAGAAAAAAAGAAATGAAAAAAAATTCTATAGATCTACACTTGGAAGAAGTAATTCTTTCTGTTTTGCTTTCTTCCAGTTGAAGGATTTATCTATTTTAATAAAAAAAAAAAGATTTTCATTGTGTCATCTCAAGTTTCTTGTGGAAACATGAACTGAGTGAAACTGTATTTCAGAGTTGTTTTCAGTGATGTTTGCACAGCACATGCGGATTGTTGCTCTACACGGCTATTACTGTGGCTCTGAGGATGGGCAGGTCGAGTAGCACTCTCTGGCAGAACGTGTAGTACTCACAGCTGGTGAGCCTCACGCCTGGCCTTGGCTGTCCACCACTTGTGAAAAAGAGAGAAGACTGGAGGAATTCAGTTCAGGGCCTTCCACAAAAGCAAAAGCGCCCATAAGCATCCCAGAAAGTCACAATGAATTATCCAAGAGAAAAATAATTTAAAAGAGAGTTAGACTTCAGTTTTTCTTGAAAAGTAATGAAAATTTCTTGGCCCTCAGCATGCTTTAAATGTCATAAACGCACACCCACACAAACGCATGTATGCACACATGCAGAGCTTGGAAAATTCGGAGATCCTATTACTTGATTCTGAGAAAGCATACAGTCTAGGTTGCTTACATCACTTTTCTTCCCTTCTCTATCACCTGCTCCTAGTTCATACTCTAAACTCTCACCTTGCACATCCAACAGAAATCATCCCTGCATCCTCTTCTCTATCTTTCTCACAAAATGATTCCATTCAGTCCTATCACTCTACCTGCTGGTGTTTTCCAAGCAATCCTCTCTTGTTCAGACCATATATTTATTGCCTAAACAATTACATTCATCTATTGGATTTTAATAGGCCTCTTAAACTAAATAAAACAGAGCTCTTCAAAAATGCTTTCTTCAGTCTCTCAGGATAAACACTGTAAGAGGATCCCGTATTCTATAGCTCCTTGCAGCAAATGTTCATAGACTTTCCTCATTCTTCTCTTTTTCCTCATTCCTCAGATCCAACCTGTCAGGATATCCTATTGATTCCGGCATTCATCTTCATCTTTATTGCCATCATCTATTCCAAGTTGCAACCAGCTCTTAATTCAGTTCTACAAGGGTCGCTTCATGTTGTCCCTGCTTCTGCAACTGCCCTGATGAATAGTAGTTGTAAATCATACCATGTTAACCCCTTTATTCAACAACTTCATTGTTTTTTAAAATATACTAGTTATAAAAGTCAAATTTCCTATTACTGAAGTGTTTAATATTACACAGCCCCGAAAAATCTCTATAATTTTTTTTATGCTGCTTCCTCCTTGATCATTATATTCCAAGCCAAAAAAACAAAAAAACAAAAAAAACCCACGATTTTAGTCTCTTGAATTACTCTGTCCCCAGACTGGAGCGCAGTGGCACGATCTCGGCTCACTGCAACCTCCGCTTCCTAGGTTCAAGCAATTCTTGTGCCTCTGTCTCCCAAGAAGCTGGGATTACAGGCATGCAACACTATGCCCAGCTAACTTTTGTATTTTTAGTACAGACAGTTTCACCATGTTGGCCAGGCTGGTCTTGAACTCCAGACCTCAAGGAATCCTCCTGCCTCGGCCTCCCAAAGTGTTGAAATTGCAGGTGTGAGCCATCACTCCCAGCCTCCATCTTTCAAATCGCAGGCTAACTGTCATCTTCTCAGACAGTCCTAGCTGACCCTATATGCTGAGTAATCTCCTGCCTCACTGTGCCCGTGGTGTCTACTACAGGTTGAGAATTCCTTATCGAAAATGCTCAGAATCAGAAGCGTTTTGGATTTTGGAGTTGCTTGGGTTTTGGAATATTTGCATATACATAAGATATCCTAAGGATAGGAGCCTAGTCTAAACTTAAATTCATTTATGTTTCATATACACCTTGTACATTTAGCCTGAAGGTAATTTTATACCATATTTTTAATAACTGTGTGCATGAAACAAAGTTTTGACTGTGTTTTGACTGTGATCTATCACATGAAGTCTGGCATGGAATTAGCCACTTATGACCTCAGGTTAGCACTCGAAATGTTTTAGATTTTAGAGCATTTTGGATTTTGCAGCATTTTGCATTTCGGGATTAGGTTGCTCAACCTGTACATTGCTTAATTTATTATTTTTTTTCATAGCAATTATTACCAGCTAAATTTACCTCAGTATCCATGCTTATTTTCCACACTGCCTTCTAGAATAAAAATGCCATAGAGAATATGGTCTCTATCCCAAAAGAAAAGGAAATGTTTAAGTAAAGTGTGGTTTAATAAACACAGAATCTAGAGATGACAGTTTGACTCTCATGTGTAGGATGGGTTGGGAAGATATTTAATGAAAGATACCAAATTCTTGTTACATGTCTCAGGCTAGGTCCCTGGCATTTACTTCAGACTTACTAAATGTAAGTTGTCACTGTTGTGATGATGAAGATGCTAATGATGAAGAAGGAGGAGAAGGAAGAAGGAGATGGAAAACTATATATATGGAGAAACCAGTTCATGAGGTGAAAAGGCCTCAGTAGGTTGCCTGCCGTGGAAGAGAAAAACAACAATCAGAGTAAACCATGTAAGGAAATCGTATAAGAGGATGGGTATAAAAATGCATTAAGATGAATAAACTAGATTTGAATCCCAAATTTATCACTTATTTATATGACCTTGGGTCATTTACTTAAATTATGAGTAAGTAAATTATAACTGAGTCATAATTTTCATCTTGAAAATGTTCTAATTATGTGATGACTTAGCATAATCTCTTATAATTCTAGGGATTAACTGGGCTCTGCTGCATGGTTTTCACCTAGGGTACCCGTGAAGCCACAGTTGAATAATGAGTGGAGCTGTAGTTATCTGAATGCTTCTTTGCATCTCTTCATGGTACCTTGAGCTTCCTCACAGTATGGTAGTCTCAGAGATGTGAAGTCCTTCCATGCCAGCTACCTTCACACAGAGCAAGCGTTCCAAGACAC
Source organism: Theropithecus gelada (assembly GCF_003255815.1). Classification (NCBI taxonomy): domain Eukaryota; kingdom Metazoa; phylum Chordata; class Mammalia; order Primates; family Cercopithecidae; genus Theropithecus; species Theropithecus gelada. The sequence continues at coordinate 175,605,864 of NC_037672.1, read as the reverse complement.
CCAGGTGGCTGCTGTCTCAGAAGTCTCAGAACAGCAATTTATCAATAATGGGTATTAAAATGTTATTTAAAAAGCAGTTAATTTCATGACAATCTCAAAGACATTATTTTCATCAATTTTGTATATTCCTTTCTGAAGGCCAGTAAGGTTCTTTGTTTCTCAATCTATTATCTCTTTTATTTCACAAACAGCAATCACAATTCTCGTTGAGAGTTATTACTCTATTTTTAAGGTAAGATATAATTTTGGAGTTTCTAATTTCTCTATCTATTTTGATTTATTCAGCCAATAAATAGGCCAGTCATTTGCTTTAGTCAATTTTCTTTCTATGCTCTCTCTTTAGTGTAAGGTTAATAAATATCAAGTCTGAAATGAAAATTACTTCAGAATTGAGAAATAGAGATGAGACATTTAAGTAAGGTGTAAGTTTAAGGGAAGTCATGTGGAATAATTACTAATACATGCAAAAAATTTTAACTATTTCCCAATGAATGGAGTATGGGATAATATGATATTTCATACAGAATTCAGTATAAATAAAAACACCTCCACAATTTCCAAAAGTCTCTTCCTTAACTTTTTTGAATTAAAATGAATTTTTCCACAAGTTTAATTTTCCGCATGATCCAAGGGAAGAAATATATTTAGCAACTTCAGTTGATATTTTTTGCAGGCTTAACTTCTTCCGTATCTGCAAATGGAACATCCTTAATATATATAATGATATATGGGAGGAGGTGTAGGCTGGATAATGGCTACCCAAAGATATCAAGTCTTACTACTTGCAACCTGTAAGTGTTAATTAATTAGGAGATAGTGTCTTTGTAGGTGTGATTGAGTTAAGGATCTTGACCTAGGGAGATTACACTGGATTATCTGAATAGTCCATCAATCCAGTCACTAGTGCCTTTATAAGACACTCATAAGATAAAAGAATAGAGAACTTTGACACACAAACTTACAGGGGAGAGCCTATCTAAAGACAGAGGCAGATATTGGAGTGATGCATCCACAAGCTAAGCAGAGACAGAGAATGCTGGCAGCCACCAAAAGTCAGAGGCAGCAAGAACCAGTGTCTCCCCTAGAGCTTCCAGAGAGAGGACTGCCTTGCAACACCTTGATTTCAGATTTCTGCCCTCCAGAACTGTGAGAGAACAAATATTCCTGTTGTTTTAAGCCATTAAGTTTCCGATTGTTTGGTACAGCAAACACAGGAGCCTAACCCAGGAAGAAAATACTTTGATATGTGGAAGAAATTAAAATAGAAAATAGAGGAAACCTTTATGATGCCTGGATTTGGGGAAAAAAAAATAGAAACCACATCCTATTAAACTGTGTTTTTATATTATTTATTTATTTTATTTTAATTAATTAATTAATTTTTTTTTTTTTTTTTTGAGACGGAGTCTCACTCTGTCGCACAGGCTGGAGCGCAGCAGCGCGATCTCAGCTCACTGCAAGCTCCGCCTCCCGGGTTCACGCCATTCTCCTGCCTCAGCCTCCCAAGTAGCTGGGACTACAGGCGCCGCCACCACGCCCGGCTAATTTTTATGTATTTTTAGTAGAGATGGGGTTTCACCATGTTAGTCAGGATGGTCTCGGTCTCCTGACCTCATGATCCTCCCGCCTTGGCCTCCCAAAGTGCAGGGATTACAGGTGTGAACCACTGTGCCCAGTCAACTGTGTTAACATTTTTAATCATGTATTCTTATTTTCTTTTGATCCATCAATCCATCCTCCTAAAACATTGATCTATTTATACAACAAATATTTATCAAAAGCAAATACAAGGAAAGATTCTGAAGAATACAAAGTGGCCAGGAATAGTTTTTATTTTAGCAGAGCACACAGACATTAGGTAAAAAATTATGCCTTAATTGTTTATTAAATTGACTTATTTTATGTTTCTATGAAAAAAGGAGTTGTGTAATGTTGAGCAACTTAATGAAATTCACTGAGCCTTTGCATTTTCTTATTCTGATCTGTTTGACTTATTTGGCAAGTTTTGTAGGAGGTTTAAGTGAGATTACCTGTCTGGCACACAGTAGCTGTTAAATTAAATATGCAAGAGGCGTTTAGCCTGAGGCTGTCTCCTTACTTAGGGTTACTAATTAACAAACAGCAATTTGACTTAGCACATTAACAAACCAAAACCTAATTTAGGAATACATGTTGCTGGGGTTTTCCCCAGAATATCCAGTTTTCAGTTCATCAACAACAGTCATGCTTCAGCCAATCACAGGCAGCCAACTAATCACACCGTGCACAATTAAGATGTTTGCCTTGCTGTAGCGTATAAGGCGGTTTCTCTACTTTGCTTCCAAGGCTCACTGCTTACACGCTGGGCAGAGCCATCTGAACGTCTTCTGTTTCCGAGTGCTGACTGATTCATTAATCGTTCTTTTTCTCAAAAAACTCTGCTAAATTTGTCTAAAGTTTTTCTTTTAACATACGTTATAAAACATTCCTCTTGACTTACTGTTTTATTCTATCCAGGCTAGGTTTTGCTCCCTAATAAGATAGAGGATGCAGCTATGGTATCAAAATTATTTACCTTCTTCATAAACATGATTGCTTTTATGTAATACTCAATTCATAACTTACCAAAAAAATGTAATTATGTGTCATAACTTTTATTTTTTATAGCAAGCACCTTAGTGTTTATTCTTTCAGGACAGTATACTGTGGGTCCCTTGTAAACTACTAGATAAAGTTGTCTGTAAGGTGAGGCTGCTGCCAGAGTTTCCTGGTTAAAAATAACATCTTGATAATAAGATATTATTATTTCCTTTTGTAATTAGTCAATACTTTCATCGAATTTCAAATTCAAATCTAAAGCATAAATATCTTAATCCTAATACCATCAGGTATAGGTAAACTTGATGGAACAATTTGTATTTCAAAAAATCCATGGAATATATTTCTTAATCTGAACATTCACCAGTAAGCATGCGTTTTTTTGTTTTGTTTTGTTTTGTTTTGTTTTGTTTGAGACGGAGGCTCGCTCTGTCACCCAGACTAGAGTGCAGTGGCACCATCTCGGCTCACTGCAAGCGCCGCCTCCTGGGTTCATGCCATTCTCCTGCCTCAGTCTCGAGCATGCGTTTTTAAAATTGCTGAGGTAAATCAACATTTTAGAGAACTCAACAATTGTGAGAATATACGAATGAACTTACATTGCAACTTACATTCTTCTAGTTAAATCAATCTTGTAAAATTAATATTTTGTCATTTTAACATCAATCTGTGTGTCTATGGTCAAACTGGATCAAAATCATGAGGAACTATATTCAAAATAATATAGGCAACTTTTAATTGAGGTATTCTAGTTCTACTGTTTTTTTTTTTTTCTTATTGCACTATTATATTAGTTTATATAAACTAAACAGACATAGTATATTCACAGACATATTAGCAAACCACCTGCTTTTATATCCAGTAGTGTCATAAAATACACCCAACATATTTAAAGTCTCTTTTCTCCAGGTCATCCACACTATTTCTAGGGCCGCTCTAGAAGCTAAAATAATAAATTATGCCACCAATAAAAACTCAATGAATATCTACAAACACAGAATCAGATCATATCCAATTTCCTTTAAAAATTTAAGTTTTTTAAGTGCAAACTGAAATGCAAACCAAAGTTCTTTTTTAGGTTTAAACAAGAACTTGGTTAAGTGTTTAGCCATAATTATTGAGCGGAAAACTATGGGTGTAACTTGCAAAAATGTTTATGTTAAAAAATAGAGAAAAAATAACTTTTTTTTTTTTTTTTTACTTTTAATTAGGGAATCAGAAGAATAAGAAGTAAAAACATTTCGAATAAAGAGGAAAAAGTCCCCTGCACAGTAGATTTCTGTTTTCTTTCTTACAATGAGAACAAATATGTAACTAAATTATAATTAAAAGTATGCTACTAAAATTGATATAAATTAGTTCAGGTTTTCAGAAAACATCACATGAGATGTTTTTATTTTCATTGCATATATTCTACTTATTAATAGAATTTAAGGAAACAAATTTAAAGAATCATTTTAATGACCTATCCCTATGTAGCAATTAATTGAAGCTACTCATCTTCAAGGGTATAAAAAAGATATTTTATTCTTCTAGTTAGCTAGAGACCAAACAAATTAGTTACCCTTAGTTCATATTTCTTCTGAACCAGAGTAACGTGCTAATGCATTTCTTTTGTTGGTAGAAAAGAAAGGGAAAGAAATATTCAGTTTAGCTCAGGCCCTGCCATATATTTTTCTCCAAAGCATAGCAATTAGCTTTAAAAGGAAAAATAGTTTAGGTAAACTAACTTTAAGAACTCTAACAGCGTCTGTAATAAACAGTGGTTATAATAAAACAAAATTAAGCTTTAAGTTCCAGTTGGAAACAAAGAAAGTTATTTTTTAAACTTTTTAAAATAATAAGAATTTAGCACTTTGGGAGGCCGAGGTGGGCGGATCACCTGAGGTCAGGAGTTCGAGACCAGCCTGACCAATGTGGTGAAACCCCATCTCTACTAAAAATACACATAAAAAATGAGTTGGGTATGGTGGTGAGCGCCTGAAATCCTAGCTACTTGGGAGACTGAAGCAGGAGAATCGCGTGCACCTGGGAGGTGGAGATTGCAGTGAGCCAAGATTGTGCCATTGCACATCAGCCTGGGCAACAAGTGTGAGACTCCATCTCAAAAAAAGAAAATAAAGAATTTAGAATTTCTAAGACAAACCATTGTCCTTTGTTTCTAAATTCCGGTCAGTGCAAGATGTTGTAGACCTTTTTCTCCCTGCTTCTTCCCACTCAGTACAATTCTAAACACAAGAAATAATGTGAGACATGACCACGGGAGAATGGTGAAAGGAGGAGGGAGGAGGAGGAAGTTCACTGTGTAGGAACCTCAGAATTGGGAAAAGAAGAAAGTGTCAGGACATCTTAAGATCTTTCAACCACGAGCAGAAATCAACCTATAGCTCAAGTTTCTTGACTCCCAAAGTAGCAACAGAAGGCAGCCCCGAAAGGCTTATTTCTACCCTGGATTGAATAGGAGTCTCACCCACAGCAGCTGGGCAAAGGAGTTCAATCTGGGACTGCTAGCAATATGTGGCCAGAGTATCAGGTTAAAACTCTTTCCACTCGTAGCCTGAGACCTTCTTTTCCAGCCAGAGATATTGGGTGACTATGGATATCTGCAAGGCATACCTTGCCATGAAAAACAGCTGAAAAGCCTGTTGGTTCCCTTGGTACTGAGAATCCTCCTCCCCACTGAGAAATACCAGGTAGCTGAGGGCCACCTGCTAGAGGATGTTGTCAGAGCAAGTGCTGTGACCCAGGAAGCCCCTTCATCCTTTTGGGCCTGAGCCTTTTCTAACCTGTGGAGACACACTTGGGCAGCAAAGTGGTACCGGCAAAGGAGATTCCACAAGAAACCCCAGTCTAAGCAGCAGTCCCTCATCCATAAAAAGTGGGCATCCAGCTCCAAAAAGTGCCCGGCCTGAGAAATGCTCTTCTCCACCAGTCATGGAACTCCCTTCTTCACTCACAGATGCTGCTTAAACTGGCAGCAAGAGGAATCCTGCCACAGCAAGTCACCTAGACTGGGGAACTTTTTATTCTTGTGGCCCAGAGACTTGCTTCCCATACCTAGAGGAACCAGTCTATCTCACCTGGCAAATCACCTTTGACTACCTAAGGCAGCAATTAGTGGGGACCAGTAGGAACCCCAGTAGTGTTAGGTAGACTGCACAGACAAAAATAACACCACAAAGGCTCAAAAATTAATTTGTCATTAGACCCACAGGCCACCCTCTTCCCGATAGTTCAGGATCTGCATGCTAAAGCAAAACAAGATGACTGTCTGCTAAAATAAAGTACTTTTGTAGAACCTAATATTTTCCAAATTAACAGCCAAAATATACTACATACAAGTGAAATAAGCTATCATTGCAAGAACAAAGTAAATCACAAGTTATGTAAGAAAATGTGAAAATTTATGACAACACTGAAAAGCAGCAGCTATTATAAAACTCTTTCAACAGTAATTAAAAATCCTCTTGAAACAAATAAAAAGTAGAAAATGTTAGTCAAGCCATAGAAATTATCAAAAAAGAACCAAATGGAAATATAGAACTGAAAAATGCAATAACCAAACTAAAAACTTGTGGGATAGGCTTAATAATAGAATGGAGATGTAGAGGAAAGAATTGGTGTCCTTGAGAACAAATAAAGAGAATTTACCAAATCTGAACAAAGAAAAAATAAAATTTTAGAAGAAGAAGAAGAGGAGGAGGAAATAGTGCCTCAGGTAACTGTGGGACAGTAACTAAAGATTTAATTTTTTTAAATCAGGTTTTAGAAAGATAGGTGAATAAACATGGAGCTAAATGACTGTTCGTAGCCAAATGGCCAAAAATTTCTAAAATTTAGTGGGAAGCTGAGTCAACACAAACGAGGATAAACCTAAAGAAATTCACACCAAGACATATCATAACTAAATTTTTAAAAACTAAAGACTTGAGGAAAATCGTGAAAGCTGCTAGAGAGAAACAATGCACTAATTATAGGTAAACACCAATTCAAATGATAGAAGACTTCTCATCTGAATGTATGGAGGCCCAAAGGAAGTGACACATTTTTCAAGTGCTGAAAAAAGAATTATCAACTAAAAATGTTATATCTGGTGAAACTGTTCTTCAGGAATGAAGAGAAAGCAGATACACACTTCAAAGGAAAGCCAAAACAATTTACAGCCAAAAGACCTGTACTACAGACAGGTTAAAGAAAGTGGTTCAAACTGAAAGGAAATTATAAAAATAGGGAAACCTGGAGTGTCAGGTTGAAAAAAGAACCATGGAAAAAAGCAGAAATATCAGTACATACAATGAATTACCTTTTTTTATGGATTTTATAAATTAGAGTTGAAGATTGAAACAAAAATTATAACACTATCTTATAGTCAAGACAATGATACTTAAAAGCTGGAAAATCAAAAGGACATATTATATGAAATTAAGGTTTTCACACTTCCCTTTAAGTCAAAACCATTGATACTAGCAAACGATATTGTCATATATGTATATTGTCATGCTCGGAAAAACCACAAAGTAAATCACACAATAATATTCACTCAAGCCCAGTAGAAATAAGTCAAGATGGAATTCCAAAAGTGTTCAAAGTACTCACAGGAGGCAATAAAAGAAAAAATAGAGCAACAAGAGCTAGAGACAACAAAAAATAAATAAATAAATGATCAGACTTCAGTTCTAACATATCAATAATACCAATAAATAGAAATATAAATTGTCTAAATGCACTAACCAAAAGGCAGAGATTGGTGGATTGGATTTTAAACATGTAGACTCATCATATACTTTTTAGAAGAAAATCACTTTAAATTTGGTGACATAGGCAGAGTGAAAGTAAAAAGATGGAAAAAGATATTTATTATAGAAACATTAATACAAAAAAACCCTAGGAGTGGCTAAATTATTATTAATTTCAGATAAATAGACTTCAGAGCAAAAACTTGACTAGAAACAAACAGGGATATTGCATAATGATAAAAGGATCCTTTCCACCAGGAAGACTAGAACTAAAAATTCTAAGTTTGTATGCGCCAGACATCAAAGTCTCCAAATGCATGAAGCAAAAATGATGGACTCAATTGGAGTTGGAGAATTCAACATCTCCTTTGTAGCAGTTGATAAAACTACTAGAAAGAACAATGACCGTATATAGAATGTGTGAACCAACCAAATAACCAACCAAGATGTGAACCAACCACATAAAACAACAGCATCTAATTAACATAGAGAGAACACTCGATGTAACAACAGTTGAGTACCTCAAATGTTTTATATCATTTTTGAATAAATGGAGTAGGTGATAATATAGACTTTTACATTTATTTTAATATACATAAAACAGTATCTGAAATAATATAAATTTCCCCTTTTTACACTGAAGAAAATGAAATATATAGTTGCATGAGAGTTAGTTACACTTCAATCCATAATACGTAGAAGAAAAATGGGTGGAGCTTGCAGAAAATAGTTTTTAGTAAAATTTATGAAATTAGGGACAAGTGAATTTTAGTTTAAAATATTGCTTCTTCCACTAAAGTAAGTAAATATTTTCATAGTGATTGCAAGCAATTTATAATCTAATAGTGTCAATGCAGATTATCAAAGATAAGTGATAATATATCATATGTTGCATTGCAGAAGAGTGATAATTCAGAAAATGAATAGTGTAAGATAACTATAAGATGTTGTAATTAAGGGAGAATCTGTTAAAAATTAGCATAAAGGATTATTATATAATAGGATTTAACCTGGGAAGTGATAAATTTTAGTTTTACAGTTAAAATTGTAACTCCAGTTCTTGTAGAAAATTTATTTTAAAGGGAAAAGAAAAGGCCATGGTCCTTACATATCAGGGTTCTCCAGGGAAACAGAACAAATAAGATATGTTTGTATGTGTATGTATATACATATATACATACATATACACACATATATACATGTATGTATATTAAGGAATTGTCTCACAAGATTATGGAGGCTAGAAAGTTGAAAATTTGCAGGGTGTTCCTGAGGCTAAATAACTTAGGAGAATCAATTTTTAAATTCAGATTTGATGGCAGTAAGGTAGGAGGAATTCCCTCTTACCTTACTGAGGGAATGGAAAGTCAATTTTTTGTTCTAATCAGACCTTCAGCTTATTGGATGAGGCCCACTCACAAAATAGAGGGTAATGTGCCTTACTTAAGGGCAACAGATTTAAATGTTAATCTCATCAAAAAACATCCTCAGAGAAACATCCAGAATAGTGATTGAGCTCACATCTGGGCACTGTGGCCCACCCAGGTTGATATATACAGTTACCATTGCAGTCATCATCACTATTGCAGTGATCTAGTGTAGTATTCTAAAAACCAGATGTGCTTACAGTTAGTAAGAGGGAATACAAGACTTTAAGAAAATAATTCTCCAGATCCTGAACTGCCTGGTTTACTCTTTCTTAATAGTGATTTCTCTAAAAACCGAGTCTGTGATTTGTTCCTTCTTCTTTTCATCTTTTATTTTTTTTAAAGCATTTGGTCCACTTTATAAAATAGATACATGCCAGTTACCATTCCCAAATATTAATATGGAGCATTGACCCAGGATAAAATACCACTGGTGATTGAAAGTAATAAATGTCCAGAAAGCATACCTCAGGGCAGCAGAGCAAAGTTTCTTTAAGGAATACTGAAGATTATTGCTTTATTTATCTATTTATCTTTCTCATCATCTTTGGATTATAATTTAGAATGAGATTGTATTTATGGGCATACTTATGTAGATCAGTTAATAAAGTTGGGCTTTTTGTGACAGAATATAATTTTGGCTGATTTGTTTGACAATAAGAACTGGCTGGTAATTAAATTATATGATGGACAGCTTCCCAAAATTGAATGAACCAAAGAGAAAAACCAATGTTTGCCAAAAATATAGAGAATAGATGTATTTAATATTTGATATGCCAGAACTTACATGATTTATAACCTCTAACTTTATTGTTAAATTTTTATATCAGTACCAACATTTAGATGTCAAATTTAGGGTTCATGTGAACCAAAAATATATTTGCTATTGATAGCTTTACTGATAAAACGATGTGAGTTTTTACTATGGTGCAGCCATTAGGATGGAAAAGAATACACATCTAATATGTATATCTATATATTTAAGAGAAAATTTGTATTGATAATTTGTATTGATTTCTAACATATTTTACAAGGGAGTATAAAAATATTATCTACTGAAATAAAATTTGCTTGAAAAATTTATTTAATGAAGTTCCTATTAGCCACTATCTTCAAATATAACTTTTTAGGAATTAATTCAGGAATTTAAGATATTAATATCAAAAGGTTAGTTGATTTTAAATAACCCTATCAGTATAGACTGAATTTTATGATTTATTCTATTATGTTTCACATTTTCAAAGTTAATTTTTAAAATAATAATTACTCAAGTATTAATTATAAATTAGTGGCATATTTTCTATTCATATATGACTATTCTATTTTATTAGCATAGAAAATTCAGGAACTTTTGTGGACCGAATGTTAGTGTCCATCCCCAGATTCATATGTTGAAATCTTAACTTTCAATCTGAAGGTATTAGGAGGTGGTGTCTTAGGAGGTAATTAGGCTCCGCCCTCATAAACGGAATTAGTGCCCTCACTAAAGGGACCACACCACAGAGAGCTCTCTCACTCTCTTTCTGCCATGTGAGGTTACAAGGTGAAGCTGGCTATTTGCAAACCAGGAAGAAGGCCCCCACTAGAACCTGACCATACTGGCAATGAGGCCTCGGACTTTCAGCCACCAGAACAGTGAGACATAAATGTTGGGTCTTTAAGCCCCTCAGTCCGTGGTAATTTGTTATAGCAGGCCAAACTCACTAAGATGAGAACATATTGGTTAGCTCCTTTTTTTTAACAAAAGAATACGTGGACATTTTTAATATATTACAGTTTGCTTAGTGCACACTATTATAGTAATCACAAGGACATTTGCTATAGTATTAGTTTTTTAGTACATTTGTATTATTGTTGGTGGGTCTATAGAAGAGTAAAGCTATAGGAAGTACTTTACTCACAATGGAACACTGGGATATTGCCAACAGAATATCTTATATTTTAAGATCTACATTATCACTGAGTCTATACAGTCTAAGGGCTGCTATCCTAGTTGGAGTATTGTTATGAGTTCTTTTTATTGCTGATTAATATTCATAGCTATGCTAGACATCCCAGAAATAATGTAATGTAGGACAATTTAATTATTATTAAAATTTGCAACCCTGAAGAAAATAATGGCCTTGCTTCTCAATCAAGGGTGACTTTTCCCCACATAGGACATTTAGCATTGGCTGCAGACATTTTCAGTTCACAACTGGGGAGAAGTGATACTGGCATCTACTGAGTAGAGATGAGGAATTCTCTAAACATTCCACAACGCCTAGGAAATTCCCCCCTCCACCAAAATAATTATTTGGCACAAAATGTCAAGAGTGCCCATGCACTCGCTGAAATAAATTGAAATGACCTGAAATATGGAAATCTTAATAAATGCTTTACAAATGAAATACATAATGTTATCAGTCATCAGGAAGAGCAAATTAAGATAATGAGATCTTATTCTTCATTCATTATAATGAATAGCATCAAAATACAGAAAATACCAAATGTAGGTAAGGAAATGGAGCAACCGAAAATACATTGTTGATCAGAAAACAAAACCATATGACCAAATTGAAGAATTCTTTTGTAATTTCTTAAAAACTTAAAAAATCTGTCCTGTGACTCCATGATTTATCTGTTTGTTTACTCAAGAGAAATGAAAATATATGCCAACAAGAGTGTGAAAAATATTAATGTTAGCTTTATTGAAAATAATCAGTAATGAAAAAACCCAATGTTCATTAACTGGAGAATGTGTCAACGTAATGTTGTAAATTCTTAAAAATAAGACTCAAAGGAATAATGCAGTGTTCCCATACACTATTTCATGGAATTTACGTTGATCATACAGAAATAATTCATTTGCCCGTGTGATGACACTGATGAATCTTAAAAATATTATGTTAAAAAAGATATCAAGTGTCTCTTTTGTATGATTAAATTTATATACATTTTATAAAAATATGAAACTAATCTATAGTGATAGAAATCAGAAAGTAGTTTCCATTGGGGGTGAGATCGGTATCGACTGAAAAGAAATGGAAGGGAACTTTCGATGGTGACAGAAAGATTTTTTAGCTAGAATTGAGTGGGTGCCTGTAATTGTCAATATTGGAAATTTAAAAATGAAAACCAAATACTGAACACTAAAAATCAAAATTTATACATTTGATTGTATATGACTATTATCTATGTTGAATGTAATAAGCCATTTCTTACACACTCCTACCATGTAATAATTTTCATACAATTTTAGTAATCCTAGAACCTCCCTCAACTTAGCCAGAAATCCACATTAAGAAATCCTTTGCAGCTAATATGTGAATTAACAAATATTAGCAAGTCTTGGTATGTACATAATAAAGGAAAAGAGATAAATAATCACTATAAAGTAGTTTTCTTAAAATACAAAGGAATTGATAATTTGGATGAATAATAATAAATGAACATTGCTCAATTTTCTAGGTCTCCTTAGATCAATAAAATATTAAAACTAGGAAAAACAGCATATCAGAAAAACTAGAAAGTTACATTTTATACATATGAATAAATTCTCAAGAAAACCATCAAAATATCATATAGATGGGATTAAACTGCAGGAAAAACACTACCTTCAGAAATAGGTATACTTTCCAAAGTAAAGAGAAAAGAATTCAATCTTATAGGTGAGAGTTGATATCAAAGGCAGGAAAGAGAATGAGATCTGAAGCCTTACTTAATGTTTTATAGCTACAGAAGTCAATTCCAGAACCCCAAGTATTAGCCCAGCTAAGATGGCAGAAATCAGCAGGGTTTGGGATGAAATTCATCTTTTCATGTTAAAACAGAAGACCTTGAGTGAACTCTGCTAACACCACTGGAAGAGAAGATCAAGAACAGGGGAGAAAAGACTATTACATAATTTTTAATACTCAAAGGAAACATCTGAAATGAGAATCATTAAAAGTCTAGGATAACTAGACTGAATAACTATACCAAATATGAAAAAAGAAACTGAAGTATAATCAAGTGTAAAAGAAAGCATCAATAAAGGATCACTGACTTAGGATAGCTACAGTTTGTATCTTACCTGAAAGCCTGTTCAGGTATGGTTCTCACTTAACCATGCAGAGAGAAGAAATAAGAAACAGATCTTTTTTTAACGAGCACTGTAAATTTTTAGCAGAATACTATTCTGGACTTCTGGCAAGATCATAGCTCACTGAAGCCTCAAACTCCTGCGCTCAAGCTATCCTCCCATGTCAGCCTCCTGAGTAGCTGGAATTACAGGCACAAGTAAGTGCACCCCGTTCCAATTTCTGGTTCTTAACTATGACTAAGGGACTCATTTTAGTCCTTCTTATGTTCCAAGTACTTATTCAAATGATGAAAACATATAAAAAAGAAAAAAAAAAACTAATGTAGTGTTAGAAACTATGGAAATATTTTAGTTACATGACCATCTCTCATATACATGTACAGCTGAAACTAGATTTGGGAAAGACAAATGTATTTATATTTTATCTCATTAGACAATGAAACAACTCTGGAAAGTAATTTGAAGAGATTCTTTGTGAACACATGAATCTAATTTAGCACAAAGTAGCAGAACTTTGAAATGAAGGAAAAGCAGGATCCAGGTGTCTGGGTGTTGGTGGGCAACATCTTGATCTTAACACTAAGATTGGTGTGGCTTCAGGATATCAGTAAGCACGCATTCAGAAGTAAATAACTGAAAATCCAATTCAAGCAGTCTTAGACATTAGATTACTGATTTCTTTTCATTGCCTTCTGCTGGGCATTCAGCGTGTAGTCTTGTGTTAAAATAGAAAGTGCCCTCGTTTTGGGTTCTATTGCTTTTGGTCTACCCTTTTTGCATCAGGTGGTTCAAATTTTTTAGATAATAACTTGTGTTTCTCTCCCTACTTGTTCTTAGGCCTTCCTTTGCTCCCCCAGAGTTATATAATATATCTCTCAGCAAATAAACATTCAGCTGTCATTTTTACCGGACTTGGTAGTGTGGTGATGGGGTTGGGTGAACAGGATGTAGGTGGATGTGCGGAATCAGCGTCATCTTAGATTCCGGTTTACCAGGGTCTCAATGCTGTAGCTTTCAGGAGTCTTCCTGCCCCTTCTCCATATGTAAGGCTCAGGTTAACTTCTCTCCAGATGTAGAAATATATGTCTATTTTTATGTGTTTGTTTATTTACTGTTCCTCTCTCTATGCTACTGTTGTGACTCCTTTCCCCAAGTAGGTTAAGGCCTTTTGTTGCTTAGATGAGATGGAGAAGACGCCCTGCCTGGCATTGTTGGTGGTGGTCGACATTTCTTTTCTCCAGCTTCAGTGATTTTCCACCATGTTCCTCAGGCTCCAGGTTTTGATAACTTTCACGTGTAAAGTCTTTTGTTCCTTAGGAATGTTGAATTGGTATAGAATTTTGATCGTGGTGACAATTCTCCTCCAGCAGCACTTGAAGGAACCTCAAGATGTTTTCCAACCTTCCCTGTGAGCAATTTATACGGTTCCTGGAGCAAAAGTCTGGGAGAGGATGTAGTCCCTCTTAGGGATCTCAGAAGTTTTACCCTTTTTTGTCAGCCAAATCTCCACCTTTACAAATCTGTTAACCATTTCTAACTGAATCTTTCATTGCGGTATATGGTGTTCGGTGGTGTTTATCCAAGGTAAGCAAATGTTTGCTACCGTTTCTCTCTGTTCAGGCATGTCACTCTCTATTTTTGAAGATGATTGCTCTATATTCTCCATTCTCTGAATGTTTCAGAAAATGTCATTTATTTGTAGTTTGTCCAGCAATTTTATTATAAGGGAGCAAATAATGCTCTTTCCAGTCATCTAAATTCCAGGACTGAAACTACCATTATTATTATTATTAATAATAATAATTACACATACTTGACTGGTTTGAGTTTTTTACCAGAACAGTAAGTAGCAACTGTATAATGTTTTGGAGAGGCTAATCCAAGCGAATACATGCACTTCCCAAGAGAAAACATTGTGTGTGAATGCAGTCTTTACTAAGCCTTTACTTGAATCTAATAAACTTAGATTGGCAGCTTTTGTTTTGTTTTCAACGCAAAGTATTTCTTCACTTTAAACATCACATACAGACCTTTTCCTGCAATTTTATCTTTCATGCCTGACTCTTCAAACCATGTTCATTTCTCTTTCTCTTTGGAAACAGAGGAGTAGTGGGAACTTTTAAAGTTATGCACTACTCTCCTGTTGCAAAGGCAAAAACAAGATGAAACACACAATTAGCCTTACACCTCTGGCTGTGCTGCTTATGTAAGAAAGCTGTACTTTTTCAGGCTTTCTGATATTTACAGCCACAGCGTATTGTATTCAGATGATCCGACATATCTCTTTGACATTCACTCCTGTTAGAATTATGTCCTCTAGTTCCATGGGTAAATAAATTTGTGTTTCTATTTCTTTTCTTTATTTTAAAATAATTTCAAAGAAAGGGCAACTCTACCACATTTAAAACAGAAGTTTAATTATCAATTTAAATTTTATACAGTTTGACTTTCTCTACAAACATTTTTGCTAAATATATTTCTCAAAAGATTCAATGAGATTTTCTTTTATCAATTACTTTAGCAAAAATATATGTCAATATATGACATGCTCTTAAAAACTTACTAGGTAAATAATTGCTTTTTGACACATTTATTTCAATATGAAGAAAATTAACATTATTGATCATGTGTACTTTTATTTCTGAAGACTGTTTCCTCATAGGTGTTTTTAAAGTGTGTTCTCTACATGTTCTAATTTTTAAAAAAAAATTATTTATAGTAGTTTTATGGGTGTGAATGTATTATTAATATTTCAAAAAGTATTTCATAGCATTATCATGGTTCTTTCAATGTTTATTGCATGACTCAAAGGACTGTCTTGGCACAAACATCTTGAAAAGTAACATTTTAAGGAATCTTTGTACTATCTTACATTATTTTTAGTATCATAAATTTTTTAGAGTATCATTGTAGTATAACATTAAAATTAATACCTTTGAGTCACTTAGAAAATATTTTGATGTTTTAATTAAGGCTGTGATTTATTATATCTTTGCAAATCTCAATAAGATTTGGCTGTCCTTACTTTATTTATTAAATAATTTCATTTTCTTTCATAACATGAAATCTGAATAACATTATGCAACAAATTCATCCATATATTTTAGCCTATCTGAAAACTTCCTTCTGTGCTCTATTGACCCATCCTTCCTAAACAAAATGGTGATGATTTATATCACTTTATCTTTAGAATGTATTAAAATAACTAGTTAGACATAGTTATTTTGCTTTTGCTGTAATTTCTTACCTGTTTAATGTGTGTGTGGTGAAACTTTGATGGTTTATTTCTAGTTCTAAAAAATAATATTGTCATGATTTATATTGAGATAGCTTTAACTATGTAATTTAATTTAAATAAGATAAATCTATTTGAAGAGTATGTCTTTGCATAGATAACAGCATGTTGGTACCTTCCTTTTTATTTTTTTACTTCTTTTATGTCTCTGTTGAGTTTAAAGTGTCATTTCTATAGTATATTCAATGTATATATTTTGTTAATATTATTTTTATATAATTTTTTGAATGCTATAAGTGGACAAGTTGTCCTATTTTTATTTTAAGAATTAACTTCTGCATATAGGAAAGCTACTGTGTTTCTATGCCAGTAATGTGAACAACTAGCTATCTTAATAAATGCTGCTATTTTAATGACTTTGAGTGGATATTCTTGTCTTTTTTAAACTCACTTAATCACAAAATATTATTTGTTATACAACTATTTTAATCCACATTCTGTTGTAAGCACTGGAAACATATTAGCAGATAAGACTAATTATTGCAGGCTTTTATTAGGTTGGTGGTAGAATATAGAAAATGAAAAATAAAATGCTTATTTCAATGGGTGTTCATCTGTTTCAAACACCCGAAGAAATATAATAAGATTGTGTGTATCTATTGTGTTATACAACATGGAGTTCATTGGTAAACTTGAAAAGAGAACTTGTGTATGACAAAATACAGGAATAAAATCAATAGACAAAATCTATAATGAGTACCAATCATTATAGGGAGAAGAAAACAAATATAACAAATATAAACTCTTTCTAAATTTTTTCCTACAAATGAAATCAGAGAATTGGAGTGGTAATGAGTAGTTCTGCACACGTGTGCAAAATGCCAGAACATGTTTGTCTGTTGATGGAAGAGCATCTAGAGAGAAACAATTTGATGATTAAGAATGGGAGAGATGGCACCTACAGCAGTACAAACCTTCAGCGACTTAGAAAAGATAAGACCCATCAGGTGTGGTGGCTCATGCCTGTAATTCCAGCACGTTGGGAGGCCAAATCAGGCAAATCACCTGCGGTCAGGAGTTCGAGACCAGCCCGGCCAACATGGAGAAACCCTGTGTCTACTAAAAATACAAAAATTAGCTAGTCATGGTGGTGGGTAGCTGTAACCACAGCTGCTCAAGAGGCTGAGGCAGGAGAATCTCTTGAACCTGGGAGGTAGAGGTTGCAGTGAGCCGAGATAATACCACTACACTCCAGCCTGGGTGACAGAGCAAGACTCTGTGTCAAAAAATAAAATAAAATAAAATAGAAAGAAAAGATTCTATGAAAAAGTAACTTTATAACTTTTGTCAAAAGTCAAGTTTTAACTTTTAAACATAATAATTGGAACAGAAAAAGAAACAGGAAATATTGAGCAGATGAGTGCATGTTGTATTTATTATGGTAGAAAAATAAGAAAATTCCTCTTGGATTGTTTCTATTTTTTCAATGAAGGATTTATGAAAGTCATTCTCTGAGAGTGAGAGGCAAGGAAAAGGGGTATATGCAGAATAACAAATAGATTTCTGAGGTCATCATCCTGTGAGCTATTGGGTGAGGAAGCATAGATAAGGAACACATTTCTCAAATCTCTATTTGAGATCTTCTCTATGCTTTGCTCAGGCATTGTGCCTTACATGGTCTTCTTTCCTTTGCATAGCAATAAAAAAATTTCAGCATTTTGTCTCAAATTTTGAGTTGTGATGTTATTCTTCAACAAATTTAGCTTTCAGTAATATAGATTTTTTTTTTTTTCTGAGACAGAGTCTTGCTTTGTTGCCCAGGCTGGAGACCAGTGGCACAATCTCAGCTCACTGCAACCTCTGCCTTTTAGGTTCAAGCAGTTCTCCTGCCTCAGCCACCTGAGTAGCTGGGATTACAGGCACTCACAACCACACTCAGCTAATTTTTGTATTTTTTAGTAGAGACGGGGTTTCACCATGTTGGCCAGGCCAGTCTCAATCTCCTGACCTTGTGATCCGCCCGTCTTAGCCTCCCAGACTGCTGGGATGATGGGTGTGTGCCATCGCACTCAGCCTAGATTTTTTCTTTTTATTACAGTCATTCCATGGGATACTCAGAGAAACAGGCACACTAACTTAAACCCTTGTGCTCAAACTACAACCATCTTCTTTATTCACTGCTAGGTGAATTGATCTCAACAATTTTCTGTGCTTATTTATTTTCCATGAGTTAACTCAATGTTTTGTTTTGGAGATGGACTATTTGATACATTCTCATGCCAAGTGTGTTTTACTTCCCTTGCTTTTTATTTATCTAATTGTAGATATTATTATCTCAGATATTTTATGTTATCTTGATAACTTGAAGTCATTTAATTGCATAAAGATAAGCTTCAAATGGAACACACAGAAAAGGAAGGCCAATAAATCTCCAGTTGAATGCAACCCCCAAGATTGATGGTTGTAGATCCTTTAGAGTAATACCCATTTTGTGAAAAGTCAATTAATCATACTTTGCCTTGGGTACCTCAACAAACATTGAGGTCATCTTTGTTTTGTCAAATTATTAAGGAATATTACCTTGTATAGCTCGTGTTTTAGGGTCATAGAGTTCATTGATCACATGGCCACTTCAGATACTATTTTGTAGTGGAAATCAAGACATGCTTCACAATTATAAACTTTTGGCCAATTACAGTGACCTTTATCCTATTTGTCATGTGAGCATTCATATCAAAACTGCAATGTCTTCCTGACAAAATTCTGCTTCCTAAGTGTAATTTCATTATAATCTTAATGCTGGTGCTTTCCTTGGTAAATGACAAAATTTTACGAATGATGTCTTTACATAACAAGGAGTCCACTGTGATAAAATGCTTATAAGGAAAAATCTTTCTAATATCAGAAAGATGTTACCTGTAGAGAGGCTTAGTAATAGCATTATTGACGGACAGTTTGCCCAATGATTCTGGAAAGAAATTTCAGAAATAATGATTTGTATGATACATAAGAATAGGCCTTGAGAAGCCAGGACACTTGCCTAGGAAAACAAGAAAATCTCTATACTTTTTGCCGAAATTTTCTATGAGAATTCAGTGGTGATGAAATGGTAAAAGTATCAAACAAAACCAGATAGAAACATTTTCAAGAAGGGCAGTAGACATGCCAATTCAAACTTCACCTACAATGAACACAATCCTAGAAATACTGTAAATAATAAACATAAATTGGAACCACACCCAGAGCGACTCTTTAAACATTACCAAATAATAGCCTCCCTCTGTGGGTACAATAATTCACCAACAACACGTTTATTTTCTTTTTTTTTTTTTTTTGAGACTGAGTCTGGCTCTGTCGCCCAGGCTGGAGTGCTGTGGCCGGATCTCAGCTCACTGCAAGCTCCGCCTCCCGGGTTCCCGCCATTCTCCTGCCTCAGCCTCCGGAGTAGCTGGAACTACAGGCGCCCGCCACCTCGCCCGGCTAGTTTTTTTTTGTATTTTTTAGTAGAGACGGGGTTTCACCGTGTTAGCCAGGATGGTCTCGATCTCCTGACCTTGTGATCCGCCCGTCTCAGCCTCCCAAAGTGCTGGGATTACAGGCTTGAGCCACCGCGCCCGGCTAACACGTTTATTTTCTAGTTAAAAGTATTCTCCCGTTAACAAGCTCCTGTACTCACAGTGGCTAAAACTGTCATATTACATTTTTCCCTAGCTAGTACATTTCAACATACATTTTACTATGATAGTTATGATGTAAAGTTATGTCTCTTACTCAGATACTCAGTATCCAAACCATCTACAAATCTTGGGAAAAGTGAGAAGAACAAATGGAGTGTTAAAGCTAAATTTATCTAAACTGTCATACATCCTTAATCTCTGATGACCCAGCATACTATAATTCACTTTCATATCCTTTCATTCTTTCTTCACGAGAAGTCATAGATTACCCCCTGTCAAGGTCACTGACTGTCCCATGCAAATAAAAACAAATCCCTCTGTACTTGTTTTCAGTCTTCTGCAAGTTGGTTAGCTAAATATTTTAAAGCACTAATTCACATCAGTCCTATCATGGAGTCCTTCCTTTCAACCATCAAATCATCCCCTGTATAACCTATATCAGGTGATCTGGTATTCTGGAAAAGACATCAGAGAAATACTGATTTTGGACATTGCTGGAGAAATATACTCTATCAGATATCCTTGATTAATTTGTAAACAATTAAAGTACAAAGAATTCATACTTGGATGTGTGTTAATTAAGTAAAACAACTTCTCCCATTATTAAAGTAAAAGAACTAAAAAGTTACACACACAGAAGATTAAAGCAAGTTTCTCCAGTTAGAGAGGTAAACGACAGACTCAAATCCTTGGAGTACGCATAGGGTAGATAGTTCTTGCTCAATATCAGTTAGAACAAGAGAGTCCTTGAACTCCCATTGCCTTATCTTCTCTGTACACATTTGCATTTTCCCTTTTTACGTATATTTTCCCTCTGTCCTTGTTTAAGACTCTCCATTTAATCCCAGATGCCACAAGTCTTTAATTTTGATTTCTCAAACTATTGGTAGTGTGTGCAATTTATGTAATTCAGTGTCTTGTCTGAGAAAAGACAAATGAATGAACCAATAATGGTAACTTGCATTGATTCAAAATGTTCAAGCATAGAAAAAAATGAGAACATCAAGGTGTATCAGGCAACCTTATCTATAATGGTACCCTTTTGAACACAAAGAAAGTTACATTTGCAATGGAATAGGATAAGTAAGTATTCTTAGGTTGTAATAGTGACTGTTTTTCATGAAAACTCCCAGAGACAATATACCTAGAAATCTACTAAAAATAGTAACATCTTTTGTGCATTTCTTAGTTCCTTTTTTTTTTAATGTGAGAATCACTTCATTTTTAATGCCAATCCAGGTGGAAGGATTATTTTCTGTGGCATAAAAAGCTATACCATTACAAGTCTATGACTTCCTAACTTTCTCAGAGAACTGTCTTCTTGCAGAGATGGGAAAAATAATATCCTTTTCTGGTAGTATAATAATTTTTACAGCAGACTCCTGAGGATGGCCATCGTATCCATAGCAGTGAACGACACAAGGTGGTAATAAAAAAATGTATTCCTTACTTGACCTAACATAATAAATATCTAACATAATAAATAGTATAGCTTATGTCCTGGGGAACCACTCATGAGTTTAATTTCTTACTTCAATTAGTTATGGATGAAATAATAACTTCTGGTTTTTTTCTTATTTTTTATGTTTTTGGCCAACCAGTAGGAAGTCTGTATTATTGCTGGACTTAAGTACCTGAATGAATATCACTATTAATATGGAAAATCCAGATCTGTACTAATGGGAAGGTAACTTGTCTAAAGTTTATCTCATTAAAAACAACAACAACAACAACAACAAAAACCTATGTAGATGAAAGAAAATACGGACTTAGGGAGTCATTGTCACTTGATTTCTTCAGCAAGACTGAAAAATCTTGTAATAGTTTAAATTATTCTTACTTAGCTCATATCCATTTGATATGCTACATAAGGCCTTTTGTACAACTATCATCACTAAATGGTTCTGTATATGATTCAAAGAAAAAAAGCAGTATAAAACTATGCTAATTAATACACAAACTGAATATCAGAATTTCAGAAATGACTCATTTGTCTTCTGGTCTAATCCACAACAGAGCTCTAGACAATACCTGATGATATTTCCTGGAGCTTTGGCTGGGAGAGACAAAGAGGGTTGACTGAGAATGAAAAGTTTCTGGCGTACTAGGAAAGGACTGATTTTTCTTCAGCTGTAGTAAGTAACACATACAAGAATTATTTAAAATAATTGTACTTATTTAAAACGGTTGTAAATGATCCGTGACAATTTGGCATCAGTAGCCAGGCTTTTGAGAGTCATCCTCATGCTTCTGAAAGTCAGCCAATCCATAAAGCAGCACTCCAGTTAATATATTTGAAATCTTTGAATTTCATACTTGTAAATATCAACTGCCCACTTTGTTCAGACAAACAGTGCCTTACAAGTGTGCCATACAGCACTGTCTTCATTATTGATAATACATTCAGCTTGCCTGCTTGCCTTCCTTCCTTTCTTTTTTTCCTCCTTTTTCTTTGAAAGACATTTAAATTTGGCTGCCTCTTGGTCATCCACATTTAACTATGCAACTTAGTTCACGTAAGGTGATAGCCTTCCAAAACAGAGATGAAAGTATATGCTACACATTCCTTTGTTTTTATATTTATATGTACCTATCTATTTGAGATTTTTACATTAGTGATAAAAATTATAGCCGTTACATAATATAATTAATGCATGATATTGTGTTTTGTTTTTATAAATCAAAGAACTATACATAGAAATCTTGGTTCTGTTTCAAAAGACCTATAGGTCAGTAGTCTTGAGAATGCCAATGAGATTCATCAAAGCCGACCATATGAAAGAAAAGGTGGTTTTTCATTTTGTTAACATTGACTACTGGAAATTTAGAGAAATTATTGAAAAAGAAAGGAAAAATTCAGCATGGCCTTGACCTATTTTAACACCTCATTGACATCCCATTGACAGCTCCTTAAGAAGATCTTTTGTTCCCCCTTCAGGATTTTCTCAGAAAATCTATTTTCCTCCTTAAATGAGAACATTTGCCACAAAAATAGAGAGTATGAAAGCTGAGAATGCTTTGGGGGCATGTGTGGGTTGGGAGAGAAGAGGATATCTGGCAAGGAATTCGTTCATGTTATTGTGCTTGCAAAAGCTGAAATACATCAAAGGACATAGAATCTCATGATCTTATCCTAGAGAGATGCCAGCTCCAGGAGAAGAAAATACTTAAGTGCTTTAGTTAGACTCACAGTATAGGTCAATTAAATGCAAATTGTAAAACACAAAGGTTGGTTTTAATCCACTTTGCTTGCTTGGAAGAAAGCTTTAAGCCTCTCAAAATTCAGAGAGGCTCATATATTTAGAGCTAGTTTAAATCCTATTAAACCAAAGAGGGATTATGCAGATTAATAAAAATGGGGGTATTTTTGTTTGTTTATTTGAACATAATATTCTCTGAACCATTCTTAATTATTGGAGTCTTCAGTTTGAGTTCTCAGTTTCAGTTGACCCTGAAGTTTTACTATTTAGACAACGCTTATAAACTGAAAAAGATTGATAGTTAACACTTCTAAGTGACACATGTTACCTAGAATGAGGTCATTAAAATATTTTGCTTATAGCTGTATATGATATAAGAACATATTAAGAATAAAAATTAACTTTAAAGATAAAGCTACATAGGCCAAATTCACCAAAGCATTTGCAAATTAGATGGGAAAGTTTGCAAACTTTATTTCATTTCTCAAAAAGGGTATATGTTTGTGTATGTGTATCATATACATATATACGGTCTGTATATTTATAGAATAAACTTCAAAACAATATATTAATATTATACATTAATTATATTAACATTAATAATGCATTGACAACTCTTAAAGTGATTTTAATTCTGCAAAACCATTATATGACTTGCTTCTTATAGTGGGATAAGGACTACTAAATTCAGGAAATATGGAGAGAGATCTATATATATATATGAAGAGAGATTTCTGTACCTAATATTTATTTAAAACCAAAATTGACAATTAAAAAAGAAATGTGTTTTGATTCTTATTAGGATACAGAATTTAAAAGGTATAGTCTATTTATTTAAATATTATTATGAGACTCCTCTATTATGTTTCAAGGATGATACTAACCACTATGAACAAAATGGACTTTGCCCTTGTGCCATCCACTAATGGCAGGCGATTATTGATTTCTTCATTCACGACATAAATGAAGGTCTGGACATGAAGATACAGAGGTATAAGCTGGTGGAAGTAAGTATCCATATTGGCGTAGATTCAGTGTAGAAAGTACCAATAAAGTATAAATATATATCTATAAGCATAATATACAGATATACTAAAACATTTAAACTTATTCAGTGTTTAAAAGTAAGTTGTGCTCTTCTCTTAATTGTCTTGCTGGGTTGCATTATTTCTATAGAGGACCATGATTTAAGGCTTATATTTTAAAATATTTCCCAAGAAAGACATTATTATTAAAACGTGGCTGTAGAGGCCAAGTGGGGGAAAATGGTAGACAGAAATACCTTAGAGGACAGTTTTGTTGTACACCATTTGACCTTAAATAAATGCATGGATCTGCTACTGAAAATGTATTACTTATGTCAATTCAGTAATTAAACTGCTCCTCTAAGCTTTTTTGATAGGCCATTTTCAGAATAAATAGTTGAGGCTGAGAAAGGGCACTTGGCATGTAAGATCCTTACCTTTAGGATATTATTCTCCCTGATTTTTCTATTCAATATGATATCTTTTTTCACTGTTATGCCATTTTAGAAGGAAGTTTTCTGCTACTTTAGCAAAAGACTTTAGAACCACATAGAAATGGTAAGTTGTTCCTAAGGTAGATTTAATTACTTTGACCACTGAATTTGGTCATTAAATAGAAATGAGACATGATTAATAAAGAGGATACATATAAACCCTAAAGAAAGATGACAGATGTAACAAGTTGTCAAGGTAAAGAGGGCAAATTTTCTATTTTGACATTGAATAATGAAAAATATATATATCATAAAGTCGGTGTTTTATAAAATGGTTTGAAATAATTATTATCTGCTTACTTGTGTTATTGCGTGTATAAAATATAAATATAATACATCTTACATGTGGATATATAAATATGTGTGTGTACTACACTTTCTGATCATGACCTATAATTTTCTTTTTAAAGAACAAGTAATTCATGAGCTAAATCCTGGCAAATTTTTAAAGGAACTGATAAAAATTGAATTAATTCTTCATTTAACAGTAATTATTAATCACTTCTAAAACTCTTTTATAAAAATCAAATTTAATTGATTTTTCCATTAACTTTCAGGTTTATCTTCACTGTGTCTTAGCATACATGTCTATAGCATGCACAAAACTTGCTGCACTCAAGGTAACATTTTTGTAAAATTTGTGATAGTACCACTTTTTAATTTGAAAGTCTACCAGCAGCAGATGTGAAACAGAAAGGAAGTAGGCTCAGGCAAAAATAGATATCAGACCTCATAATTTCAAACTGTATACACTCCTGCCACATTTTCTTTTTTAAAAATCCTACCATTTCCCTTCACTTTTCATTCCTCCCTTAACATGTTTTATATTTTGTTTCAATTTCTGTAACTATTTTCAGTCTGCCTGTATCTTTCCCCCACACTGTGTGTTTACAAATTATGAACGAAATGTAAACAGTTAGCTCATGAAAGCATTATTCACACTGGCCAGGTGCAAAGCAGTTAATCGCATAGACTTTCTTGTGTTCCTTTGTTCACTCATTCATTCCACAAATATTTATTAAGGACCTACTATGTACTAATCACTGTGATACCAGGAAAAAATAATAAATAGCACAGCTTCTGCCCTCAAAGAACTTGCAGTCTCATGAGAAACAGAGGAACATAGGTAGTTAATACAATACAACATGATTAACCAATTATGGCAATAATGAAGCCATGGGGGTAACAAGGGAAAAAGAGTGAAAGTCAGGAAAATACTTACAAAAGTTTACATTTGATCTGAATCTTAATAGATGATTGGTAAGTACAAATATAAAAAGAAATGGATGAGAGCAACCATTTCCAGGCAATAGAGAAAGAATGAATATAGGAAAGAAGACCAAAAAAATAATTGCACACAATTCCATAATATTTCAGAGGTCAATGCATTAATAACAAGAAATAAATATCATGGTAATTGACAAATATCTGTAGGTATGCCATCTCCTGAAATACCTAATAGAACATTGGGCTTTTTAAATTAGTAGATATGAAAAGAAACAAATATAACAGATGTAAATTTGACAAATTTCATTTTCCAATTGAAATGTCATAATTCAAGGGATTCCCATATTATATCATGAAAAATGTAAACTTTTTTTTATCTTACTTTAAGTTCTAGGGTACATGTGCACAACGTGCAGGTTGGTTACATATGTATACATGTGCCATGTTGGTGTGCTTCACCCGTTAACTAGTCATTTAAATTAGGTATATCTCCTAATGCTATCCCTCCCCCCTCCCCCAACCCCTGGCGGGCCCCAGTGTGTGATGTTCCCCACACTGTGTCCATGTGTTCTCATTGTTCAATTCCCATCTATGAGTGAAAACATGTGGTGTTTGGTTTTCTGTCTTTGTGATAGTTTGCTCAGAATGATGGGTTCCAGCTGCATCCATGTCCCAAAGGATACATGAGTTGAAGATTTAGATGATAAAAAATACTTAAATGTATACAATTATCAGAAATGACCTTGGAATTATCAACCTCACTTCTATATTTGTAATATAGAAAACCTTTATTTAATGAAAATCATTATTTTATTATAAGGTCCTTCAAAAGACATACCTACTTATTATGGATAAATAAAAAAGAGTCACTTGGTTGCAGAATAAGTATTCACATTATTTGATTGTAACTAGAGACCTTGATTTTAAAAATATATTTTAATCACACACTGTATTTTTTCCCCCTCCTTTCCCTCTAACCCTTTCATTCCTTCTCTCTCTAGACACTCCCCTCTGGCAATATATGCCTATCCAATTATGGTTTTGCTTAAGACATTCCAGAGGCCAATCTTCAACAAACTAGGCATGGAGCTCTGATTGTCCAGTCCTTGCCCATTTGTTTGAGAGAGTGGCAAACAATTAGTTCAGCACTATCCTGAGAAGTCAAGAAAACACCAACCAAACCTGTGGATGGCTGATTACATAAGATAGACATTGGAACAAAGAGTCACAGATCTTGGACTCTGCACTACTCCTTCATGTTTTCCATACCAAGTTTCCCCTTAAAAACTCTATGGTAAAATTTTAAATTTAAATTTTTTGCAACTATAGTCCACCATCACCTCCATTTGCTTGGCTCTCAGAATTAACCTGCTTTTCCTCCCACCAGCCCTTCTCTCTCCTATTTGGATTTCAAGCACTGAGCAGCCAAACCTGGGTTCAGTTACAAGATGACTAATATTCTAAGAAACATATTACTAAGAAGTAGCTAATTGGTTGAGCTTAAGTTTAAATAAGACAATCTGGTTTCAGAGCACCTGCTATCTTTTGTTACTCAAATTATCTAACCTCAAGCCTAAAAGAGTGTGTTTTTCAACTATGTGTGTAGGTGAGTTGTGGTGGTCAGGAAGGAGAATCCTACAGTGAAATAATACGGGGAGTCACACTATATAAACACACAGTTGGTGTTCCTCCAGTTGAAAGATGATTGGAACCTGCTTGTCAGGAATCATGACTTAACCTCTGCCATTCATGGTGAAGAATCCAAAGTTCACTAAGAAGTATCTATTACTATCCTAAAATTTTTAAGAGTATTACACTGAAAATATCACAGTTTTGGTTAATTTTTTTTTGTACAATTTACTCCTTTATATAGTACAAATAAAATGAAACAACTTGCATGCAATAACAAGTTTTTTTAACGTTTTGCTAATTGATAATGACAAAATGTAATATTTCAAAATTTATCAGTTGTAATTGATTTAATAAAAAATGTTGTCAATTATTAATACTTCATTTTTAAACATCAATTTTTCATAGACTATGTGCTACTTCTTTGCTTATATAAGGCAATAATTCTATTTAGTGTCTTTGTTTGTCCAAAAACATCACAGTAAATGTTATAGATAACCCATTATTTTTAGGAAATGTTTCTCAATGTTTTTAGTGTTTAATTATCAAGCGATTCTTGAAAGCAGGGACAAAATTATATTGTTTATCTTAAATATTTACACATGAGAAATTTAGCTAAAATTTTCCCCAGCCAAAATAATTCAACAGTGGTTACTGATTTTAATATAGTATTTTCAACACATAGTCAGATTTTTAATACTCATTACTTACTAGTAAATACTGATAACTTTGTGTAGCATGTAGTTGTTGAAAAAGAAGTTTTAAGAAGTGAAATTATAATTATTGACTTCTATTTGTTTACTATCTAATTAAAGATACTGAAAATCATCTAAGTTCATCTGGAAATCACTGTATATATTAATAGACTTATACTTGAAGCGTTGTCCATTTGCTCCTAGCAAACAAGAAAATTGTTACCAGAAAAGTAGTCTTGCCTTAAATATCTGTCTGCAATTTGAAGTACAAGGTGCATGATATCATTTATAATTCCTATCATAGGCATGAATTTTCTATCTGAAGTAGTTTTTTAAGAAATAAAACAAGTCTTTGAAATGTTAAATATAATTTTAATTATATAAAAGTCTCATATTTAAGCAAAGACATTTAAATGACCATTTTTAAACTGATGAAAACATACAGAGAATGCATTCACTTATTAAGCTTTAGGAAATGTAGTACTTGTCCAGGCACCTTATGCACCTCATGGCATTAAAATGCCATATTAGGATTTATATCATGTAGCACATATTTGGTTATAATAAAAAGCTCAATTCCAACAAATTTAGGCAGAACAGGAGAATTTATTAACTTGACACTGGTATCTCGTAATACTCGAAGACAGAAATATACCTCTATTGCAAAAATAACTGGACCTATGAACCAGGATGTCAGGATACCTTGACATTGCTGTCTCTTTTACTCTTCTTTTTAGTCTCTTTCCTTTTGAGCTTTTGACTCTTTTTCTTTTATCTCTCTTAGTAAAAGTGGTTTTATTCACATAATAAAAACCATACCTATGGATATATTTCAAATAAAATAATAATCTTGTGCCCTTAATAATATCTAAAAAGTCCAAGCATATTTTAAACTGAATAACAAATATGGAATGTCCAATAAACAAAAGAAATAGATTAATCAATACATATTTACAGATCACTGGTACAACGTGTGTTCAAAAATACTGTTGGACCCATATCTCTTGTATTACATCAAAATACTACTAATTGCACTCACGGTTTATTCTGATAGGCAGTAAGGGACAAAAATATTTAAACATTTTTCCAAAGAGTTACCCAATTACATCTGCAAGTTTTTGAATAATGTTGAATCTTAGTTTGTTTGAACTGCTGTAACAAAATACCATAACATGATAAGCCTATAAACAAGGTAAATTTATTTCTCACAGTACTGATAATCTGGAAAGTCCAATGTCAAGATAACTGATTTGGTGTTGGGTGAAGACCCACTTTCTAGTTCCTAGATGGTACCTTTTGGAGTGCCCTCATATCTTGGAAGGGGTGAATAAGCTCTCTGGCCCTTCTTTTATAAGAGCACTAATCCCATTCATAAAGGTTCCACCTTCGTGACCTAATCACCTCCCAAAGGCCCCCACCTCCTAATACTATCACTTTGATGGTTAAGATTCTAACATATACATTTTGGGGTGTCCATTGCATTCTGACTCTGGTCTCCCAAATACATGTCCTTCTCACATGCAAAATTTATTCTTTTCATCCCAATAGTTCCAAAAGTCTTAACTTGCCCCAGCACCAACTCAAAAGTCTATGTTCAAATTCTCATCTACAGATGGATGAGACTCAAGATATGTATAATTCATTGTGAGGCAACTTTCTCTCCAGCTATGAACCAGTAAAATTAAGCATATTCTGTGCTTCCAAAGCTCCATGTTGGGATGGGCATACAAGTATACTCTATCCCACCCAACTCATGGTGGAATAGAGTATACGTTTCCATTCCAAAGGGAGAACCAGAACAAAATAAACAATTGGTTCTAATAAGTCCAAAACACAACAGAACAAACAAAATTAAATCTAAAGGCATAAGAATCAACTTCTTTGGCTCAGTCTTCTGCCCACCAGGCCCACTGGGCTATGGTTCCACCTCCTGGACACATGGAAGTGGAGGTGCTACCTTCCCGACACACTAGGGTAATGATCCCATGTTCCAGAATCCTGGGGCAGCAGCTTGGCTCCTGTGGCTTTGGGTGGCTCTGTCCCTTCAGTGGCTTTGCACTTAGGCTCTGCCTCCACAGCGGTTCTCCATGGTGGCCTTACCTGTATGATAGC
The DNA here is from genome assembly GCF_003255815.1 of Theropithecus gelada. NCBI lineage: Eukaryota > Metazoa > Chordata > Mammalia > Primates > Cercopithecidae > Theropithecus > Theropithecus gelada. The sequence continues at coordinate 175,575,767 of NC_037672.1, read as the reverse complement.
TCTGTGCTTGGGTTCGGTACCTTCAGCTCTCCTGTGCTGGGCTCCAGTGCAGCTGGCACTGTCTGTCTGAGGTCACAGGGCAACCTACTCCCATGACTTTGCTGGGCATTTTCCTAGTGGGGACTGTCTATGGTGGTCTTGTGCTCACTGGGGCTTTTGCACTTTGGGCTTGTGATGGGGGTAGCAGCCCTGCTGATTTCTGAATTTGCTTTGGGGTCATTCTTTCTTTGTCTTGGACAATAGGGCCCACTTTCTGTTTATATGGCTAACTAATCTCTTTATTAAATTGTCAAATTTTTGGCCATGTACTTGGTGTTCTCTCCCAAGCACACTTTCTTATTCTTTACAATATAGCTGAGCTGTGACTTTTCCAAATCTTTAATTTCTGGTTTTCTTTTGATTAAAAATCCATCTTTAAATCACATCTCTCTTTATGCATTTTAGTATAGGGAGTCAAGAGAAGTCAAGCTGAACCTTTGATACTTTGTTTAGAAATTTCCTCAGCCAGATAATCAATTTTATTTCTCACAAGTTCTATCTTTCACAAAACACTGGAACACAAACACAGTTCAACCAGTTTCTTTGCTGTTTTGTAATAAGGACGACCTTTCCTCCTTTGTCCAATAACATGTTCCTTATTTCTGGATCATCATAATAGCCCTTGCCATCTATATTACTATCAACATTCTGTTCAGTGCACTTAGGTATTGTCTAAGAAGACTGAGGATCTCTCTATAGCTCTCCTCGTCTTCTAAACCCTCACCAGAAGCACTCTTAACTGGTCTTTCATGATGATGTTTGCCCTAGAATAAAACTCAAAACTCTTCCAGCCTCTACTCACTACTCAGTTCCAAAGCCACTTCCATATTTTTAGGTGCTTGTTATAGCAACATACCACTCCTGGTAACAATGTTCTGCCTTGGTCCATTTGGGCTGATACAAAATATCATGAACTAGCAGCATAAAAACAACATAAATTTATTTCTCACGGTTATGGAGTATGGGATGTCCAAAATCCAGGCACTGGCATATTGTATGTCTGGTGAAGGGCCACTTTCTTTCTGTTTCATAGATGGTGCCCATTGACTGTGTCCTCACATGGTGTAAAGGAAAAATGAGCCCTTTGAGGTCTCTCTTATAAGAGCAGTGATGGCACTCATAAAGCCTCTGACCTAGTCACCCTCAAAGTCTCCCTCTCTTAATACCATCATTTTGTGTGTTAAAATTTCAACATTACAAATTTGTGTGGTACATAAACATTCAATCCATTGCAGTTACTTTTCTCTAAGCATGCCAGTTCCACGGCTTGCACTAAAATCTGTTTCTATCTCTTTCTTGTGCCTATATGACATATTGTAATCTACAGTTAGGAAATTCCTGAGAATCTAATAAAGCATTAAAAAAACTGTATTTTAAAAATATGCCATAGTTGCCATGATATAGTTTATAAAATATCTTAACAAAATGTTAAGATAAAAATAAGCAAAAAATATCTTTATACATTGTATGCTATTAGATTAAATTGTAAATTAGTGAATTTCACTAAAAAAGTCCTCTCATAATCACATATGGCAGTTTTACAATTACCTGTTCATTTGCTAAAATATACTGTACTTATAGAACTATTGATTTATTTTGGCTTTACCATTCGCTTAAAGCCATAATCCTGTGCAGTTAATATTTGGATAGTTAACTGGGCCAAACTTTCTTATTCTTATTAATTATATTTTTAAAATAAAATATATTTTATTTCCTTTTATCTATTGGATCTATAATAATCAAAAATGCTATGAGTCCATCCAAATTTTATTTCTGCCCATCTATAACAGTTGAATCTCCAACATCAAATCTCTAACAGTTCTATTTTTATGCTAAGTTATGCTAAGTTATTTAGTGAATAAGGTTTCAAGACTGTTGCAACTTCATTTGGCTTCATTTGAACTTGCAAGTTTACCAGATTTCTTTTGACTGGTATTTGCCCTGTGTACTATAGTTGCCCTGAATCCTAAAGACTCATAAGAATCAACTGGAAATCTAAAAAAAAAAAAAAAAAAAGTATGAAAGGAAAAAAGAACAAAAAAAATGTTTGGAAGCCTAGGTCATACCCTAGGCCAAGGCCTAGTAAGTTAGTGTCTCTGGGAGGAGGATAGGGATTACACATTTTTAAAATGTCCACAAATCAATCTAACATTTAGTTTTGTGACAATTATTGTCCTAGTACCTGCTTGCACTTCTTCTTGTGGCACATTTTGCTTAATTGTGTTTCTTATAAAAAGAACGTAATTGCTTTTCAAAATGGATTGTAGGACATTTTATATTTTTTATAAATTATAAATTTATATAAAGTATAAATTAAGGTTGGACTCCAATAATTGAATCTCAGTTATTAAAAATTCCTTTTGTAATTATTTTTTGCCTTTTTCTGTCTTTAAAATTTTTCTATTCTTTTATGTTTTTAAGAGTATGTGGGATAATCATTTGGTGATCTTATTAAGTTCATTTTTTTGGACTCCATTGTTAAGAGTCTGTTTCAGTAGATCTGAGATGAGGCCCAGAGCTGTAACTTACTAAACAAATATGGTGGTCCTGATACAGATGCAGATCTAAAGTGACAAGCACTGGCCAAAGGCCTACCTTCTTCTATCTCCTTTAATCAGAGCTCAGAAGTTTCACCATTTGGAAATAGAAATCCTAATGGGAAGGAATTGTTGTTCAGAAAGTTCTTCTTTGCAGCAGTTCTATCTCAGTTACCTCCACTCTATTCCACACTCTGTATAAGGTTGTCTCCTGTTACAAAAGACTAGAATGTTTGCAATAATAAACATATTTTATTAAACATGAAACAAGAACAATGAGGAGATGTGTACAGACGATAAACACAGCTGTGTTTTCTGGTGAAAATATGCTTCTTATTCTATGCTTTGAGTTTTTTCTCTCCGATTTGAACATCTATTAACTTTGAGAATTCCATCTTGTATACATTTAGGCAGAATCCTTTCCCAGACTCTTCCAAGTAGTTTCCTTTTTAGATATAAGGTTTCTAACACACTGATTTTCACGGTGTGGGAGTAAGAAAGTGTGCTATGTGAGAAGTGTGTTATCCCAGAATAAACCTTCTGCCAACAATACTTAATTTCACTTTCTTATTTGCTTTAATATAACTACGTTTATATTGTATACCTTCTTAAAATTGTATGTTCAGCATTTCACAATCAAAGTGGTATTTCATTTCTGCCTGAATTTAAAATGTCCCTATTTTAACCTAAATACATGTCTTCTTGAGTTATTATATCACAAAACAGGAAATAAATTGCCTTCACATTTTTTCTAGTCTATTATATTAAATATTATCAACGTATATAGAGATACACATGTCTAGTTCTACCACGAAGAACCATATTATTCATATTTCTAATGAATATACATTTCTTTTTTGTTAATTTATAAATGTATAATTCTGAGATAATCATGTTATTATGTTAGTAGTTTTAAATCAAATGTGATTTTTAAAATTAAAATACTTTTAAAGTAATTATGACAAAGATTTTTAGGACTAAAGAAACTATTTTCACTGTCTGCTAATTTTCAAGATAGATTTTTATTAATAGAGTTCTTGATGAAAGTGCATGCCAAAGGGATATTGATTTTCGTGTTCTAATTATGTTCAGTACAAATACAGAACATTCAGTAATGTTTTCCTATATTGTTTAAAATATGTGTTTATGTGTGTGTGTGTATATGTGTATGTGTGTATCTATAAATGCACGTATATAAAAATTATGCTTTAGGCCGGGCGCATTGACTCATGCCTGTAATCCCAGCACTTTGGGAGGCCGAGGTGGGTGGATCACGAGGTCAGGAAATCGAGACCATCCTGGCTAACACGGTGAAACCCTGTCTCTACTAAAAACACAAAAAATTAGCCGGGCGTGGTCGTGGGCGCCTGTAGTCCCAGCTACTCAGGAGGTTGAGGCAGGAGAATGGCAGGAACCCGGGAGGCGGAGCTTGAAGTGAGCCGAGATCGCGTCACTACACTCCAGCCTGGGCGACAGAGCGAGACTCCGTCTCAAAAAAAAAAAGAAAAATTATGCTTTATGCGTGTTGCTACCTAATATTGCTAACTGTAAAAAGTGGAACTGTGCTATCTTAAATAATGGAGAAAGTATAATTTCTCATAATTTATCATAATATTAAAATTAATCTGTTACGAGTATTTGTAGGGGTAAGCTTTACTATTATAACTTGAGACTTTTTTTCTTTCAAGAAATAGGCTAGAAAAATTGTAGTGCTGTTACTTTACTATGCAAAGTTCTTTTATTTATTTATTTATTTATTTATTTATTTATTTATTTATTATTTTCTTTGAGATGGAGTTTTGCTCTGAGGCCCAGGCTGGAGTGCAGTGGCGCGATCGTCCTTCACTGCAACCTCCACCTCCCGGTTTCAAGTGATTCCCCTGCCTCAGCCTCCCAAGTAGCTGGGATTACAGGCGGGGGCCACCATGCCCAGCTAATTTCCCTATTTTTAGTAGAGATGAGATTTCACCATTGAGGCCAGGCTGCTCTCGAATTCCTTACCTCAGGTGATCCACCCACCTCGGCCTTCCAAAATGCTGGGATTACAGGCATGAGCCACCACACCTGGCTGCAAAGTTCTTTTATACAAACTGATTAAAATAAAATACATGAAAAATCAGTAAACTCAACAAATGAATCCTTTCATTTTTCATGCCAAAATGCACTTTCCTATAATAATAAATGAAATTTTACATAGAACAGAACCTATGCATACTAATAAAGAGAACTTTAGTATATTCTACAGGGTAATCACCACCCACGTTCTGTAAAACTTGCTTACTACTGAATTGAATTTTATTGTTGGTGTAAGGAAAAAAAGTACAATGACAGTGTGAGAAATGAAGGAAATATGTTGAGCATTGAATGAGTCAAGAGAGATGGGTTAAATCAAATAATACCAAATATGACAGAAACAGAGTCAAATTAATCCCTCCTACATCCAAGAAAAACAAAACAAAATCAGGAGAGTCAGAAGAGAGAAGACACGATCTACCAAGAAAATCGGGAAGAAACAATTATAAACTTAATAAATATTACATTCAAAATTGGTTTAAAAAAGACAGTGTTGCTAAAAGGATAATTTTTAATTTAAAGTTGTCAATACAAGTAGATTCACTTTAAGAATGAAGTAATGGTCGTTGGTGTTATAATGGAATGTGCTGTGTAACACTATTCACTGTTATTTGTTCCAAATTGGGATGGCCAACTGAAATCTGGTCCCCTCGGGTAATTGAGAATTTAGGTTGTTAAGAGATAACCTGTACCTTGCAGCAAGTTTAACATGTAAATCAAAGGCTTGTTTCATCACCCATTTTATTTTTCCTGTGCCTTGTGTACTCTGGAAAGCCTATTAAAAAGCAAGTGTCATATACTAATCCATAACATCATACTCCAGGGAAACACAAATTTCCCTGGAATATGATATTGGTATTTTCTATGCCTTCATCTTTGTCCAGAAATTTAGAAGCAAGATCAATGAAATATTATATTACTACTCTCACTAAAAAAATTAAAGTTAAAGTGACCTTCCTGTGATCATCCAGGTTGAACATTTCCTCCAGTGTCTAACGCTTAAAATCTGTTCAGTGACCATCGTCCTAATACTGGCTGTTAGAATGAGAAAAAGAGGGGCTGATTACTTTGAACATAGTACGTCTAGTTTTCCATTTTGGTGTTGGTCATATATTATTTCACGAAGAGATCTGAATGCTTTGACTGTTTACTGCTTCCTTCTAAAATTTGGCCATTATTACATTTATGATTTAATGCCGGATTTTGTGATCTTGACTTTCAGAATTCTCACCTGAAGTAATCATTTGAGTGATGCAATTAATCGTTATGCACATCTATGCAAAAGATGGGTAATTTTAGCAGTCCACTCCATTTCTTCTATAATTTGATCATTCCACACACTTATCTTTCTTTAAAAAAAAAAAAAAATCTGCCTCCTCTTCTACTCAGATTTAACTGACTGGAGGCAGAGCACAGAGGCTTCATTCTCTTGGTGCTCTTGTGATCTTGTGAACAGTGACGACGCCAATCCCTTGCCCATTGCCCACAAGTGTAGGCTCATCATTGTCTGCATCTGCAGAGGAACTCAAGCTGAGAAGTGCTCAGCTGCTCTTTGCCCTCGTGCTGTATTATGCATAGCAGCCACTACGTCCGCCACTGCAGCCTGACTCCCCGCACCACTTGCATAGTCTTATGGAGCCACCGAAATTCTGTATCATGTACGAGATACCAACAGGATAGTGAAGACACTGGGCTAACAGTACCTGGCCTATTAACAAAATACACCAACAGTTTCATGTTGAAACTCTGCCATTTGTTTCTGAGTTTCTGCAGTGGGGCATACCTCTACTTCACGCTACCTGTCCTCAGAGTATACAATCATACTGGATGGCTAAAGCTGCAGACTCTTCACGGCAGAGTTCTAAGGTCACATCTTTGGAGCTGGTACAGACCTGCCTCCCCTATCCCTAAGCCCTGGGTTTCCCCCATTCTTTCTTCTAAAGGGAAGTAATTATGTTACTTTTAATGGTGAGAATTTCAATTACTTTTGGACCAAACTAATAGTGAGAGAGATTTTCTTCCTGCTTTTTCTCAGAATGTTCCTGCCATCTCTCCCTATGGCTGGCTCCCTTCTTTCAGCACTCTGTTTCAATGTCAGCTTCCTGGTGCAACCTGCCATGAGCATCACATGTACAATAGTAGTCCACTACCCACTCCTTATTGTCTTTTTCCGTTACACTTTTCTACTTCACACTTATAACCTAAGATATCATTTACTTATTTACTTGGGATAAATATAAAAATATTTTTATTTTTATATATAAAATAAAAAACTGGGCTTGGTGGCAGGCGCCTGTAGCCCCAGCTACTCGGGAGGCTGAGGCAGGAGAATGGCGTGAACCCGGGAGGCGGAGCTTGCAGTGAGCCAAGATCACGCCACCACACTCCAGCCTGGGTGACAGAGCAGGATGTAAATATAAAAATAACAGGTATTGTTGTTTTGTTTGTTCAGTGCTGATTCTCATCATTTATAAAAGATCCAAGCTCACATTAGAGTTCAAAAATTAGTTGGTCAAGAACTTTTGCTTCAAGAACTGCTGCAGGAACATACCAGGAAAGCCTAGAGAATCCACAGACCTTTTGAAGGAAGTGGATTGCTCGTGCAGGACCCAAGAGACAGCCCAAATACTGCGAGTGCCCAAAGTGTGAAAGTGGGAAAGGGGGATCGTCTGCCCCTGAACACACACCTTCAATGGGGAACCTGAAGGTTCAGATCACAAGAGAAGGATTTGACCTTACCTGAAGCTGAGATAATTTAGAGAGCCGAGCTCAATACAGTAGTAGAGGAACCAGTGGGAAGAGCCCCTCTGGATCCCTAGGGAAGAGATTTCTGACTTTGTCTTACAGGGGTCCTAGGTGAGGGCTGCCAGAGGAACTGGGAAAAGACCACAGGGAGAAAGAAATCTTTAGCTGAACTTCGTACCAATTCCAACCAAAAGCAAAATTTCTTGGACAGAACTCGGGGAAGGGAGTGAATCTGGAGTGCAGACGCAGGCAGGCAGGGAGATACAAAACCTGGAAGCCCTGTTTTCTTTCTCAGCCAGTAGACTGGTAGCCTGGAGCAAGTTCTCAGCCCGGCTCACCTACTGCTTGGAGACAAACTCAGTGCTGTTGGGGGTCACTGTGAAAGTGAGACCGGCCTTTTGCGTTGCATGGGAGCTGGGTGAGGCCTGTAACAGCTGACTTTCCCCCACTTCCCTGGCAACCTGCATGACACAGCAGAGGCAGCCATAATCCTCTTAGGAATAGACCTCCATTGACCCGTCAACCACACCACCATCCCCCACAAGCAGGTAAAGAGTTTGAATAACGTTAGACTTTATTTAATGTGTTCCAAAACTGTGAACACAAAAGTAATACATTTAAACTATATAATGTGCACACAAGAAGGGATAAATGAAAACAATTTAAAAATCCATTAATCCAAGAGAAGTCAAATAGGAAAGAAGAAAGTTTTTTAAATCAGGGCTTAGTGACAAATATGATTCCATAATACATTGTCAGATTTAAATCTACAAATATCCATATTCATAATAAATGTAAATGGGCAAAATTTTCTAGCTACATTACAAAAAACATCTAATACCTACTACAATCCTATTTGCATAAGAAACATCTAAAGCGTAAGAATACAGAAGGATGAGAAAAGATATATTGAGTAATGTTTAATTTTAAATAAATCTTTATATAGCTTTTACTATAACAGACAATATAAATAAAGGCAAAACTATTACATGGAATAAAGTTTTCACTATAAAATCCAGATGTTTGACTTATCAAGATGGTATGCATTTCTGAACTTGTAAAATACCCCAAATCAGTAATAGCTTCGACTGACTGAAGAAGGGAAGCAAGCCTCCGGCATGCGCATTGGAGGACTTGTGTCTCCTTCTCTACAGTGACTATTTCCCTCTTAGGTGAAAAGAGTCCAGTGGGCCAAGAGGTTGCGCTCAAATGCAGTTCATGTCCACACTCACAACCACCTACTGGTATGTCTCCCCTAGGTCATATTCCAAGGCCGAGTGGCCTCTTAATTAATTCAATCTTCTGGAGGACTCACCATAATGGAAGCAGGGGTGGAACGCAGCCAAAGCTGTGCTGTTTACCTAAGTGAACAGACAGAATGACATGGAGCTGGTGGTGAAAAGAAAGAAAAGGGGACAGAGACCAGATTTCAGGGTCTGATCTGACCCTCCTCATAGGCCCTCTTCCCAGAAAGAAACTTCAGGAACTTCATGAAATCCAAGAACTTTAAAAGTTTCTCTGCCTTTCCCGGTCATTAAAAATGTAATAATCTGTCAAGGGAGAAGGATAGAAAATATTTTGTATAAGAGCTTATTTGTTACATTTATACATTTTAATATTTAGGTATAGGATACAGCCCTCTACTTCTGCCTCAGACAAATATCAGGGACAGTTTCTGTGATAAATATAGTCGTGATTTTTATAAAGCAAAAATTAACAGGAGTATATGGAGAGATTAACAAGTTTTGCAAAATTTAATACATTTCTTTTTTTTTTTTTTTTTTTTTGAGATGGAGTCTCACTCTGTCGCCCAGGCTGGAGTGCAGTGGCGTGAACTCGGCTCACTGCAAGCTCTGCCTCCCGGGTTGATGCCATTCTCCTGCCTCAGCCTCCCGAGTAGCTGGGACTACAGGCACCCGCCACCACGTCCGGCTAATTTTTTTTTTTTTTTGTATTTTTAGTAGAGACGGGGTTTCACCGTGTTAGCCAGGATGTTCTCCATCTCCTAACCTCATGATCTGCCTTCCTCGGCCTCCCAAAGTGTTGGGATTACAGGCGTGAGCCACTGCGCCCAGCCAATACATTTCTTTTAGTAAGTGATAGATCAACTAAATATAACAATCAATAAGAATTAAACAATTTGGGCTGGGCGTGGTGACTCACACCTGTAATTCTAGCACTTTGGGAGGCTGAGGCAGGTGGATCATTTGAACTCAGGAGCTCCAGACCAACCCAGGCAACATGGAGAAACCCCATCTGTACAAAAAATACAAATATCAACCAGGTGTAGTGGCACACACCTGTAGTCACAGCTATTTGCGGGGCTGAGGTATGAAAATCACTTGAACCCTGGAAGCGGAGGTGACAGTAAGCCAAGCTTGCACCACTGCACTGCAGCCTGGGTGATACAGTGAGACTCTGTCTCAAAACAACAACAATAACAAAAATTAAACAATTTGAACAGAATCAGCCAGGATGCTCTTGGGGATACATTTTACAATGTGGTAACAGTTGTGAGGATAAGGAACATAAAATGATTAACCATGGTAATAGTTGCACATCTATGTAAACGTACTTGACGCCACCAAACTGTGCTCTTAAGAATTGTTAAAATGGTAAATTTTATGTTATGTGTACTTTACTATAATAAAAATAAATTAAGAAGTTTAAAAAATAGCCACAAACTGCTAAGTCTTTGATTAAGCCTTAACAAAAGTGCAAGGTCTGCTATGACCTTTTCACCAGCTGACCATAATAAAATAAGTTGTAAATCAGTAAAAACAAACAACCCACTCTCCCCAAAAACAATATATTTGAGAAATTAAAACCTTACTAAATATATGTTATGTATCATTCAATAAAGCATAGTGAGACTTCGAAAATATTTGGAAAAATAACCACAACAAATACTAAATGTGAAATTTGGGGATTGGAGATAAAATGCAATTGAATACACACACACAGACACATGTATGTATATTTGTTTGTGTGTGCATTTGTATATATGTGTGTGTATATGTATTTATTTATTTATTTTATTTATTTATTTTTTTTGAGACGGAGTCTCGCTCTGTCGCCCAGGCTGGAGTGCAGTGGCCGGATCTCAGCTCACTGCAAGCTCCGCCTCCCGGGTTCACGCCATTCTCCCGCCTCAGCCTCCGAGTAGCTGGGACTACAGGCGCCGCCACCTCGCCCGGCTAGTTTTTTGTATTTTTTAGTAGAGACGGGGTTTCACCGTGTTAGCCACGATGGTCTCGATCTCCTCCTCGTGATCCACCCGTCTCGGCCTCCCAAAGTGCTGGGATTACAGGCTTGAGCCACCACGCCTGGCCGTATATATTTATTTTTATAAGTATTTTAAACATAGAAACATCTAAAATTAATTAGCTAGGCTTTCATTTGAAGAAATTATAACAATTATAACAGCATAAGCCTAAAGAAACAAAAATGAGAAAAATTAAATAAATCCAAATATCTTCTTGTGGACCATCAAAAATATTATCCCTTTATCAAGAAATGAATAAATCACAAATAATATGAGGAATAAATAAATAGATTATGGGGATATTTTTGCAACTAAACACTCTGCAGTACTGAAAAATGTATTATCTACAGCTCCAATTTTCAGCACACATGGAATATCAAGTAGATGGAATTTTACAGACAATATTCTACAAATGGCAGAAAAAAAATATGATGTAGGTAAAATTTTGACTTGCTGAAAATTGTAAAATTGAATAGCACTATTGGTATTAAAAACAGGCAAAACAAAATAATATGTATTTATAGCCATCTATATGTAGACTAAAACTAGAAAGTAAAGCCAAAAATAAATCACAAAAATCAAGATCACTGTTATTCTAGGGTGGAGAGAAGGAGTTGTAATCAAGGCACACAGAGGACCTTAAATCTTCATTAACATTCTATTTTTTTAAGTTAGTATGTACAAAAGTATTTATTTAATTGTTATTCTTTAAACTATATATGTATTTTACATCATCTTTAGTAGACATATTTTATAGTAAGTTATTTTTAAAGAAATAAAATTGAAATTTGAAAATAAGCAGGTAGATTGCAAAAAATATAAACAAAACTAACAAAAACTCAGGAAAAAAGTTCAAAAAAATATTCTGAATAAATAAAACAGTGCAATTCTGAACAAACTAAATGTAAGATAATTTTTATTAATAAATGAACAAAACAAGTAATGTTGGATTAGTTTTTATATTGCTAAGGCCTTTTAAATATAGCAGCAAAATCAGAGGTACTTTATATACACTTTCCTAGTTTCTAAAAAAAAAAAATGCCTAGGTGCTTAATTTGTTTCATTTTCCCAGGAGTATTGCTTATAAAATACTTTGCCAAATTTTTAATGATATCAGTGTTTCTGCCAGCAGTGTTTTACACCAGCTGTACTAGACTAATTACCTGGTTTCCTCCAATGCCGAGTTTTGAAATAATTACGGGTTTTGAACACAAAACAGACACTATACCTTGGATAGACAAGGGTCCTGACTAATCCCTTCTTTAAAAAGTTGACTATCATTTTCATAAACATATTTAATTGGTCCATTTTCACCTAGACCACAACAATCTTGCCCCTTTCATTATATGTGCAAATTTTATTTTTGAATACGTATACTCCTAATTGAATTAAAGGCATGCTTTGGCTAAGTACAGAATATGTTTTACCTTGCTACATGGTATTACAATATTTTATATCTCCCTTGAGTTAAAAACTGTCATGTCTAAGAGGAAATTTGAAAGCCAATGCATAACTGCAGTATGTGGTAGATTAGTTATTTTATCACTCTGAATTTTCATAGCATTTCTTATTTTTTGGTGTGAAATAAATTTAAACCAAGAGGAATGGAATGCTGATAGTGTAAGTAGCTTTAACTTAGTAGTTGACTTAACACATGCACTTATACACAGACACAACACACACACACACACACACACACACACACACACCCCCTACAGTGATGAGAACACTCAACAATTAGGCAATTGAGGAAATCTAATGACTTCATAGAATCTAAAGTTCTAATATTTCAAAATATCAAGAATATAGAATATGAGAACATCATATAAACAAATCGGTCCTTATGTTTTCCCATTCAGTTCTGAACAACTTTGAATGATTAACATGACTTCCTTGCAGAATATATTTGTAAATATATTGCATCAAATGACTCATCATGCACACAGTATTTTGAAATTTTGACACTGGAAAGCTATTTAAAGTTTTGAAACTTGATAGCAAATGCAATCATGCATGCAGTTTCACCCAGGATAAGATAAACAGATAGCCTTCAATGGCCAAGGCATCATTCTATTATTTCTCACCCTTAGTAATTTTCAGTATGACTGATAACATTACATTAATGTCTTCAACTAAATAGTAGTCAGTCTTTTTATTTTCTCATTTTAAGTTGATATTATGAACAAGAGGCTAAGAATTTGGTTTTGCCTTTTGACTTTCCATGTCTACTAAAAAACTGAGCCTATTCATTAGTTGAAAATTTTATTTTTAAAATAAATATAAATATGTGAAAATATACTTTACTCTGTGCTACATCAATCAGTCATGTTCTGTTACCTACCTTTTAATTTTCTAGTTTAGGTTCTTCTTTGAATATTTTATGCCATATATAATGTAATGTATTAAAAAATAGCAATCACAAGCTTGAGTAATTTAAACATGAGAAATGATACCATAGAATTCAATCAGAGGAAATACTATGGATAAACATTTTATTTACTTGTAAAGAGAGAGATAATGCAATAATTAGGTCACATATTTATTTTATCTTAATATTTATCTACCTAAGTGGATAAACTTTCATTAATAAAGTTTAAACTGAAGTAGCTGGAAAAATACTGATAAAGAAATAACTATATTTAAATTGTTGTATTATGAATTAAGGGATTCCACCAAATAGAAGCAATACGAAATGGTTGTGAAATTTCACGGCGGCTTGTGCAGCAAAAATAAAAGTCAAAAGGGCTGCATTCCAGTCTTGCCACTGATATTTATAATCTTCAGGTTCTTATCTCTAAAGTGATGTTAGCTGAACTAGTTGATTTCCAATACATTTGCCAGCTCAGAAAAGAAAAATGTCTCCTTGTTGCACATTAAACCACATTTTCCCTACATGTAAATCTCACACCAGATATTCATTTTTCTACATTATTTCAACCTATAATTTCATAACCGATAAAACTCTCAATAATCCATTTTTCTCTTGAAGATAAGGATGTTTACTGCTATACCAAACTTATTTACTAACGGAATAATTTGTAAAATATTTCTGTTTTCTAGCAATGTAAAAATTTCTTGAATCAATTGATATAATTTCTAAGTAAAATTATAAAAGGGTCTCTTGCTATATTTTATATTCAATTTCTAGAGGCAATTCAATATATAGTAGTTTATGAAGAAATGGGCTGTATTGATTTTAAAACATTTTTTAAAGATTTTGTATTTCCCACTTCCACTGTCCTTTTCATATGTGCTATATGTTACTGAGAGAAGTTCAGACTGAAGTCTAGTCCTTCTATTCAAGAGTTTGCATTTATCATCTCAGTAAACCATGAATCCTAATATTTCCAGCACTAAACCTGATTCTATTATTATTATTATTTAAAATTTTCTTAACGTCTTATTTAGAAAAATTTGCATAGTTGCTATATTTCCATCGGGTTACTTTTCATTTATTATTTTGGATTAATGAATAGAATTGTTTGCATCTCCCTTTGGTCATGTATTTACCTGTGATTAGTTCTGTGAGAAATTGCTCCTAAAGAATCTTTACTCCAGAGCCCATGTAACACTTTATATAACTACACAAGAACAGATTTTTATGTTGTTTTTTCCCCGCCTTAGTCCGTAGTTAAAACATTTTTTAAGGCTACGATAGGCAAACTTCTTTTGTAAAGATTCAAGTTGTGAACACTTCAGGCTGCGAGGGCCACGTTTCTGTCACAGCTGTTCAAGACGACCATTGACTATAGTGCGCAGCAGCTATAGACACTACGAGAAACAATGAAGCCCATCTCCCAAACCCAAAGAGACAAACAAAAAAACCACAGCTGTGTCCCTATAAAACGTGGACATTGACTTTTGAATTTCCTATAGTTTTGACATGCCATCAAATAGTGTTTTTATTTTCAGCCTTAGAACTATAAAAAATGTTCTTCATTTTGTAGTTCACAAAAATAGGTGCCAGATTCAGGCTGTGGGTTGTAATTTGCCAGCCCCTAATTTAGCATAATAACAATATGGCAGTGACATGTGACTCAGTGCCCTTAGACAAAACTGAAGATTGTTTTAATTAGAATGTAAATTGTGTATTTATAACACAGCAATATCTTACCATTTAATGAGATGCCTCTACTTTAAACATATTACCATTTAAATTATTTAAAAAATACTTCATGAAAAAAATGTTTTCTCTAGTTTTACCCTTATTCAGTAACTAAAAAAAAAAATGCACTTAAGTAAAATGTGTTTATCACTTCCCCAACCTGTAGATTATACGTGTATGTGTGTGTGTGTGAATGTATGTATACATACATGCATTAACTTTGGCTAGCTGGTGAGGCTTTTTTTTTTTTTTAAAGCAAATTGCATATATATCTGAAGTGCAAAATATCACCAGAAGTATCACTAAAGACATAGGTTATAGGAAAAGTATAGGTATTCAATGATGTCATAACAAAGTTATTTAAACTTATGTGTTATTTTTCAGTAGCCATAATAATGTGAAAATATATTTGGTTTACAAAAATAATTTATATCAATGCCTTCTATCAATTGAATAGTTTTTGTCTATATTTTCAATATAGACATTTATTTATAATAATGTTTTTAGAAATTATCAAAATGTCTTAACTTTTTTCTTGGCTTGTAAATAATTTACTATCTTTAAGTAAGATAGTGAATCATGCTAATTTTGTGGTTTTCAAACTGAAAAATCACCATGCTCCATACCTTTGAGTGACAATTTACCATGACATTTCTTCACTTCTTTTGATCCAGATTATCTTTCCGAAGATGATTGTGTAGGAAATAGCCAGGGCAATGGCAGGACAGGTGGACTAGCAACCTTCTTTTTTAAAAAAAAAAAAAAAAGTTCCTAAATTCAAGTTTCCTCAGCAATGACACAAAATCAATGCCCGTAGAGCATCTGTGGGGCTGCCCCTGTATTGTCTCCAAGGGAATTTGAGGGCAATGAAAATGCAATGTGAACACGAAGCTCCTGCTGTCTGCTGTGCTGTAAGTAATAAAGTTCTTTATCTTTGACCTCGGAGTCTCATTCCTTCTGCCAGCACCTACGAAACTGTGACAGTCGACTTGTTAGTTTTAAAGCAAGGTAGCATTTCAGAACCTTCAGAGTTCTCCACATACACTTTTTTTGCCGAACTCGGAATTAGATTAACTCTTCCTGGAAAGCTAGCTTGGTTCAACATATTTGCTGAATAATTAATCTTATTAGCATACCTTGATATGTCTCACTCCTGGCTAGATGTCTTACAAAGGATCTTATTCCTTCATTTTCCAGTTAAAATTCTCTATTTTATTTCATTTGATTCTGAACATTTAAATATTTTTATACATAATTATTTCTGAAAAAGGATAACCCTAAAAATATCATATTTATAAATATTTTATAAGAAAAATAACACTTAATTAGTAAAAATGTGGTGGTTTTATTACAGAAATGTGTTATTGGAAGCTTGATGTAGGGAAGAAACCCTTCTCAGACTTCAGATTTTCAGTGTAAAAAAGAATTATTTAGATGATTATTACAAATACTGTTTTCTTTTGTGGGACCTTGTGTTTTCATTTCATATTTATTAGTAAAAACAATGCTTACTATCTTAAAGTAATTAGATTTCTGAAAATTAGATATCTAAAATGATATCAGAAAGCATTTTGATATATAAAATAGAAAGTACACCTCCGACCTTATTTAAAATATACAATGATTTGGAGTCATTTTAGCTAACTTCAGAATACGTTTTGACTTTTAAAAATTTCTATTATTTTCACCAATTGTAGCTTTTTTCAACATTTTTGAGCTGATAATTAATGGAACATGATTGGACTTCCAGAAGAAACAAATATGCAAATGTAGCTTTAGAGTTTTCTTTAATCATACAGGCCACGGTTTCTTTGGGGAGAAGAGCAAGGGTGCTCTGCAGAGGGTGACAATGGGGTGTCTAGAGTGCTGGCAATGTTCTGTTTTTTAACCGGAGTAGTGGTTTGCTTAGTACCTAATAATTTATCATAATGTGTACACTGTCAAATATAAGTGTGATATTTAAATTTAATATATATATTCGTAAAAATAATTTAATATTGACCACATGAGATGTTTTTTGTCCTCTACTTCTGGGAGGTAATGTCTAAGCCCTTGGAAGGTCATGTCTGATAAGAGTACCTTTGTTTGCCTGAGGACTTTGGACCAGCAAGAGGCTAACACTGTGATTTAGGGTGGGGTTATTAAGTCACACCAATGATATGATTTAGGATGTGATCCTGTCAAGCAGTATCAGCTGGACCTTGGAGGGGAAGGAAACTGAGACCAGTCTTGTGGGTAGTTCACTGTGCCAATGTGTTTGAGCCTCAATGAAGACTTTGGACAGCAAGATTTGGGTCAGCTTCCGAGGTTGTCACTATCCTCATGTGTATTGTCACATTACTGCCAGGAAAGGAATATTGTCCATGACTCTAATAGGGAAGGAGGGTGGGAGGTCTATGTTTGGGGCTTTTCCTGAACTGTTCCTATGTGCTTCCTCACTTGACTGGTATTAATCTGGTTGCCTAACCACAAGCCTGGGTACAGCAGCTTTCAGGGGTTTTGTGAGTCGTTTTCATAAATTTTTCAACCCAATAGTGGATTTGGGAAGTCATCAAACTTGAAGCTGATGTCAGAAGTGAGGGTGGTCTTGTGTGGACAGTTCTCTCAAAATTCCCAGTTACAAATTTATTTTGGAAACACAGGCTGGACACAGTGGCTCATGCCTGTAATCTCAGCACTTTGGGAGGCATAGGTGGGTGGACTGAGTCCAGAAGTAAAAGACAAGTCTGGGGAACATGGCAAAACCCCATTTCTGCAAACAATTGGTATGTCTAGTCCCAACTACTTGGGAGGCCGAAGTGCAAGGATAGCTTGAGCCTGGGAGGTTGAGGCTGCAGTAAGCCGTGATCTTGCCACTGAACTCCAGTCTGAGCTATGGAGTGATTAAAAAAACAAACAAACAAACAAAAAAACAGAAGCACATTTAATAGTTGCCTTTATGAGGAACAAATAATAAATTTCCTGCCTAAAATTCACTCACAAGCATTTGCTCAAAAAGATATAATAAATTCCCACATGAAAACACATTTTTATTAATAAACATTTAGTTGTTGTTAGTTGCAACAAATCAAGTATAAATAATTGACATCATTGTTTAATGGTCAACAGTTTTATTTCATTTCTAGCAGTAGTTACTCACATATTTTAATCTATATCAATTAATTGTATTAATTTAATGAGAATTTCTTATTCAGTTGTTTCAATGACTTATTTTGTGTTATCACCGAACTATCTCCCCAAGGTGATAACCTGGTCATTCAGTCTTCATTACACAGATTCTTTTACTAATTTTAATATTATACCATACATTTATTCTTTGAAAGGATAAACCTGAAAAAGACATAAGTCAATTAATCAATTTTATTATTTCTGAGAAATATATTTTCTACCACTTTTAAAAAAATTTACCGAATCTTATACTAGAACTAAGACCATGCAGACAAACTCACCTCATCTCCAATTCCCATCAGCATCTGATCTTCTTTTATTAGGGCTTACAAAATCTAAATTTCAAATATTTTACAGAAGAGTATGGACACTAAAATTTGGTAGCCTAAACACTGTGCAATTCACTTAATACTTCTATATCATTGAGACCTTTCTTTTGAGTTCAATATACCAGTAGATATAACACATATTAACTATTTGAAGTGCAAACACTTATTTGGGTCATGTGAATTGATTAAGTAAATAAACACTTATGCAAGATAAAAAGACATCTTGCCAAAGAAAATGATTCTCTTCTCTCTAAAAGAGAATATTAAAATTTTGAGGGGCCTAGAAATCAGGTCAAGATTTTGTATTTTGTGCTTATGTATGCTGTTAGAAATCACCATACACACACATTTAGCAGCTTAAACAACCCAAATTTGTTATCTTACAATACTAGATGAATGAGGCTAAACAAAAATTTCAGTTTTAAACAATATTCATTAAAATTGAAACTGGACAATAAACCTTTAGGACACAAAAAAGATTAACTTAAACATAACTTTTTCATGAAATACGTTTTTATGAACCTCTCTAATTTTTTCTTTAATTTGACCAAAAAATATGAGCTACAAGTAAAGTAAATATAAATAATGATTAAGAATCATAATATTACCTGGTTTGAGTAAGCTCCTATTCTGTGCAATATATTTTGCATGTAAAGTATATTTATATTAATTTCTTACATTTCATAAGAAAGGTATGTTTATCCTAATTTTACATATAAGAGATGGAAATACGAGAGTGATTTGATAACATGTCCAAGGTCACTCAGTTGACAGGTGGTAGTGATTTACTTTTTACCATACAACCTTTAATAAAACATTGTGTTTTACTAACTGGAAGAGTTAAGAAACCCAGCCCAGCAATCATCCCACTCAGTTATAAAACTGGGTGGGAGCCTGACTTTTAAATGAGTTCTTAAGCAGCAATTTCAAAACACTTGGTGGTAATTACAAATTATGGGAAGGTTAGAAAAATGTAACTCTTCTCTCTTTTACTTTACAATGAACTATCACTGAAAATTAATGTTAGCCTTTGGATGAAATGCAGATACATATCTGAACCAATGGTTATTAGCTGAACTCATTATATAGTAAAGAACTACAGCGGCAATTTATGTTGCTAGCGAGCCTGAAAAGAAACCTCAATTTCAGATCCCCTATGTAACTAGTATTGTTCTGTAGATTTCACGGTGACAAGACTTCCTCATCTTTTGCTCCTCACTATCTGGCATTGTCTTGTCCTGTAGGGCTTTAAATATCAAGGCCACTATGTGATAGCCTACTGTTGTCCCCAAATGCTATTCTCAAATGAGTAAATCAGACTTGGTTACTTATATTTCTCAGTAGAGTGTGAAAAATCAATGGATCAGCAAAAGTGTTATCAAAATATAAATAAAAATGTTAAAATAGTAGTCAGTGTAGGATATTTCTGGGGGAGAAAGAGTTGTGTGTGTGTCCTTGATGCCTTGGGATTAGAAAACCTTGAGATCAGATTCATTTTGCAATTCAGGATGTATCAGATTTTTGGAGCATCATATATTGATACACCATATAGTGTTTAACATATCCAATTTGGTTTAGGGGAGCACTCCACAATCAACTCTATAAATATTTATGTACTGAAGTGTATGAATATGCATGCAAACATGTATAAATAAAGACTATAAATAGCTTCCCCATCCACTTCTATCATTCATCAATGTACAAAAAAAAAAAAAAAAAAAAAAAAAAAAACAACTTCCTCCATAACGAATATTCATCAAT
This sequence comes from Theropithecus gelada, assembly GCF_003255815.1. Classification (NCBI taxonomy): domain Eukaryota; kingdom Metazoa; phylum Chordata; class Mammalia; order Primates; family Cercopithecidae; genus Theropithecus; species Theropithecus gelada. Next base: position 175,555,745 of record NC_037672.1, on the reverse strand, counting down.
AAAAAAAAAAAAAAAAAAAAAGAAAAAAGAAAAAAACTTGGTTTTTAACGAATTTTGGATCACAGATTTTGGATAAGGATTTGTAATCTATCTAAGCACTGGGCTATCTGAAAAAAACAACAAAAAAAGAAGCTGTCCTTGGCAGGATGTGGTGGCAGTCCCAGCACTTTGGGAGGCCAAGGCAGGGAGATTGCTTGAGGCTGAGTTCAAGACCAGCCTGGGTAACATAGTGAGACCCATCTCAAAGAAAAAAAAAGAAAACAATAAAAGGGATAAGCTACCTTTCCAACTTTCTGAGGTGATGGTTTGATGAATGCAAGGCTGAAGCCATAGAATGAGTTGAGATCTTCTTTGCACTCATCTCTTTCCCACACTCCCAAAGTTTGTGGGGGAACATAGTAGACAGGGAAGAAATATACAGCTCAGTGAGCAACTTGGGAGTGAAGCTGAAATGAAATTACTCTCCTAAATTTACTAGAAGGTTATGACTCTTATGGGAGAGGAGAAAACTAACATTAAGGGGACAATTTTTAAAAATGTTCCAGTCTGATCCTTGTTGTGCTATAGATGTCATATAAAGGTGCTGGATTTATAACTGATTCTTTGAAGGAAAGTAAATCTGAGGGAATAAGAAAGATCTAAAGTCTACCTATTTCTCTCTGCATGGAAATTCTTCTCAATTACCAAATTCAGAGGGTCTTAGTGTTTGATTTATTACGATAAACACTAATTAGAGCACATGTGATCTGTAAGCTTAAACTCAAATACTTCCCTTTTTGTAGCAAATGGTAGATGAAGAACTTTAATTTAAAATAATTACGAAGGCACTTAATTCCAAACAAAAAGGCAACTATTTTGTTGCTCCTGTTCCCCTTAATAATTATACTTTAACATTATTTGATTACTTTTAAAAACTCAACATACTGTTTTCTCAAGTTGTCATTAGAAATACGTGAGAGGGTGGCAGGGCATGGTGGCTCAGCAGTTTGGGTCCCAGCACTTTGAGAGGCCAAGGTGAGCAGATTGCTTGAATCCAGGAGTTCGAGACCAGCCTGGCCAACATGGTGAAACCCTGTCTCTACTGAAAATACAAAAATTAGCCAGGCATGGAGGCACAGGTGGTGGTGTGGCTTTTCCTCTGAACCAAAAAGTGATGGGGGAAGTTACAGCTTCCATGAGCTAAGAAATGTTTTAGAATATCAGTTTACAAAATCAGCATAGTACTAGCATAAAAGCAGAAACATAGACTAACAGAACAGAATAGAAAAACCAGAAATGAATCCGTGGATTTATGGCCAGCTTGCTTTTGATAAAGACAACAAGAATACAGACTGGGGAAAGGACAGTCTAACACATGGTGCTGGGAACACTGGATATCCACACGCAAAAGAATGAAACGAGGCTCTTATTTCTCACTGCATATAAAAATCAAATCAAAATGGATTATGGACTTCAGTGTAAGGCCTGAAACTATGAAACTATTGGAAGAAAACATTGGGGAAAAGGACATTGTTCTAGGCAAAGAGTTCTTGAGCAAGACTTCAAAAGCAGTAGCAGCAAAAGTAAAAAATTGACAAGTGGGATTATGTCAAGCTAAAAAGCTTCTGTACACAAAAGAAACAATCAGCAAAGTGAAGAGATGACCTACAGAATAGAACAAAATGTTTGTAAACTACTCATCTGACCAGGAATTCATGACCAGATTACATAAGAAACTCAAACAACAACAGAAAATCCAATTCAAAATGGGTAAAAGTTCTCAAAAGAGGAAGACATACACATGATCAACAGGTAAATGAAAATGCTCAATATCACTGATAATCAGAGTAATGCAAATCAAAACCACAGTGAGAAATCATCTCATCCCAGTTAAAATGGTCGTTATCAAAACACTGAAAATAATAGATGCTGGCAAGGATGAGGAGAAAGGGTAATAGTCGTACACTATTGTTAGAAGTGCAAATTAGTACAGCAACTATAAAACAGTATGGAGGTTCCTCAAAAACTAAAAGTAGAATGACCATATGATCCAGTAATCTCACTGCTGGATATTCAAAAGAAAGGAAATCAGCATACCGAACAGATATCTGCACTCGCATGTCTTTAGCAGCCTTAGTCACAGTATTCAAGATATGGAATCAACCTAAGTGTCTTATCAATGGATGAATGGGTAAAGAAAATGTGCTGTAAAAACAGAGTGGAATATTATTCAGCCACAAAAAAAGAATGAAATCCTGTCATTTGCAGCATCATAGTTGGAACTGGAAGACATTATGCTGCATGAAATAAGCCAGTCACAGAAAGTCAAATATTGAATGTTCTTACTTATATGTGGAAACTTAAAACATTGATATGATGGAAGTAGTGAATAGAATGGTGGTAACCAGAGGCTGGGAAAGGTAGGCGAAAGAGGGGACAAATACAATTTTGTTAATAGATACAAAAATATAGTCAAGATTTAAAAAAAAATTGTAGTGTTTGTTACCAAAATAGGGCGATTATATTTTACAATAATATAGTATATTTCTAAATAGCTATGATAAAATATTTGGAATGCTTTCTTTAATTTGTTAATTTATTAAAACTGTAAAATGAAAATGATCATTAACGTTATCTAAATGTTAGAGATGATGGATTACCTTGATTTGATCATAACACATTGTATGCATATATCAAAATATGACATGTATCCCATACATTTCATGGATCAACTCTTATGTATCAACAAAACACTTCCTAAAAATACACATACTATAACTTTTTTGTAGGGGGGGACCCACTGGACTTAGAAGTGAGGTCAACTAACACTTTGAAAAAAAATTTCACTGTGCCAGAAGTTTTCTTTTTCTTTAAACCCTAGCATATCTTGTTACCTATTACAGTTTTTTTAAAAAAAATTCTCCAATAAAAAAGAAACATGAACAACTATTTTATGTTTATTTTATTTGGGTAATACCTACAAATGTGTATGTGGGGAAATAATATAAGTGAGAGAGGCCATTTGATTACTAGACTGTCTAAAATGCCAAGAGTGGTCTCTGGATGGTTGTGTACAGATTGGCCAACCAACAACAGCAAGCTTCAGTCCTGAACAGAGGGTAGCATCAACCCAAAAGAGGCAACAATGTTGTACACCTTTGGTGTATCTGCAAAGCTGTGCAACAGCCCAGAAGTGACATGCTTTTTAAATCCAGATATAGATAGTATATGAGCCAGTGACATCCCTAGTAAGAATTCAAGCGGAAGTATAAATAAAACCTAGAATATGTACATGGGTTCTCAGTCATGTTAACCAAATAATGACAATTTTTTCTTTATTTTGTGCCATGTAGAAAGCAATCTTCTAAAAACCATTTGAACTCTTTGTGTGTACATGGTGATCTTTGTCATCTCTCTGACATAATAAAAATGAAACTAAAACACAATTTGTCAAAATTTGAGTATAGCACAGGTAAAACAAATAACAAGTAAAATCTATAAAACTTTTGTCATTTATCTTTACATATTTTGCATTCACATACCAGATGGTAGATGCCAGATTAAAAAAAAAAAAAAAAGCATGCAGATGAATTCCTCCTATTCAGTTACAAAGTCTGCTGATCTAATTCAGATCTCTGAAATGCAGTTAACTTAAGGAGAAAAAATGCATGTTTCTGTTGGAGATAACACCTCAGTGTTAACAAGCCTTAGTTCATTTTTCAATGCTCAGTCAAATAAGTCAACACAAATAAAATGACCAGTTATGAAAACCTTTCTCATTTTTATAGGAAGAATCATGATGATGCATTTTGTAATCATAATGGAAAGGCACCAAGTCAGTTGAAGATAGATCAAGCTTATAGAAATGTAAAGAAATCATGTCTTTGAGGCAACAAATGGATGGAGCTGGAGACCATAATCCTAAGCAAATTAATGCCCGAACAGAGAACAAACACTGCACATTTTCACATATAAGTGGGAGCTAAGCATTAAGCATACATGCACATAAATATGGGAACAATAGACCCTGAAGACTACTAGACAGTGGGTGGGCTAAAAAAGCTACCTATTGGGTTCTATGCTTACTACGAGGAAGACTGGATTCATACTCCAAACCTCAGCATCATGCAATATTCCCACGTACCAAATCTGTACATATACTCCCTGTATCTAAAATAAATTTGATTTTTTTTTAAAGTAAAGAAACAAACTGGTAGAAAATGCAAAAATTTGACAAGGTAAATACCAATTTACTTTTACCAAGCAGAAGCAGAGAGAAGTCCTTAACTGAGTTTTTGCTTATATAAAAGCTTAAAAAGTAGCCCATTCTTAAAAAAATGACAGATATTCTCAATGGGTTTATCGAGTAGTTGCATAGAAAGAGATTAGTAGATGTAAAGAAATAATACTTCCAACCTCCAAGATATTCATAAGCTCTATTTTTCAAGTATTGAGTCAGCACAGAATTTATTTTTATTTTTTATTTAATTTATTAAAAGTATAGAGATAAAATTATCATTCCCATTTTATGACTATTGTATTATTTTTAAGAACTTGGAATTATTTTATATGTATCTTTTATCACAAACACATTTTATAATGAGTCTCATTATTCCAACTGCGGCTTTCTTACTCTCTCTTCTCTCTCTTCGTCCAATCAAAGTTATTGTGCTGATATGCATGCATCTTACACTTTATTTTCTTATATATGCATCTATTCATATATGTATATATGGCCACATATCATTTTAATCGTATGCAAATAAAATTATATTGCATATATGTTTCTACTTTTAACTTTCTCATTCAGTAATACATCTAGAAGTTCATTTCAAAATTTTTTATCTCATTCTCTACATATGCATATATAATTATGAAAGTATATGTATTTATACACTTAAATAGTCAAATATGTCTCACATTTTTTAAAACATTCTTATTCTACTACTTATTCTGACATTTCTCTGAGCATGTTATGCTTGCCCTTGCCTCAGCTTACCTTGCTGGCTTTACCAGCAATGTCCTTTGCCTTTTTCTTTACATGGTAAATTCATATTTATCCATCAAGAACCATTTCAAATATCATCTCTTATTTATAGATATATCTCACTATGTTCCTACAGCTAAAGGGGTAGCTTATGCTGCCATAACATTTGTTCAAGGTGCCATCATATACTATTATACAATCTATCATATCTGATATATAATTACCCATTTGAATGCCTTTGTCTAAGGTAGAAGCTTTCTTTAATGACAAGAATTGCATTTTATTCTTATTGTATCCCTAGTGTCTTTAACAGTTATATTTTTTATTTTATGGTAGACAGCATCACTTTCATATTGGATATTTGAAATTTAATGACATTTAAATTGGACAAAATGTGATGGAAAAAGGAGAAAAAATACATTAGATATTTAACAAGATTGAAAAGTTGAGCAGGACCTCTTCAAGGAGAACTGCAAACCATTGTTACAGGAAATCAAATAGGACACAGACAAATGGAAAAACATTTCATGTTCATGGATAGGAAGAATCAATGTTGTGAAAATGACCATACTGCCCAAAGTAATTTGTGGATTTAATGCCATTCCCATTAAACTGCCATTGACATTCTCCACAGACTTAGAAAAAAAAAACTATTTTAAAATTCATATGGAACCAAAAAAGTGACTGAATAGCTAAGACAACCATAGGCTAAAAGAACAAAGATGGAGGCATAACCCTATCTAACTTCAAACTGTACTACAAGGCTACAGTAACCAAAACAGCATGATACTGGTACAAAAACAAACACACAGACCAACGAAACAGAATAGAGAGCTCAGAAATAAGATCACACACCTACAACCATCTGATCTTCAAAAAAATCTGACAAAAAACAAGCAATGGGGAAAGGATTTTCTATTTAATAAATGGTGCTGGGAGAAGTGACTAGCCATACGCAGAAAATTGAAATTTGACCCCTTCCTTATACCTTATACAAAACTTAACTCAAGATGGATTAAAGACTGAAATGTAAAACCTCAAACCATAAAAACCCTTGAAGAAAATCTAGGCAATACCATTCAGGCCATAGGCATAATGAAAATGCCAAAAACCGTTGCAACAAAAGCAAAAATTGACAAATTGGACCTAATTTAACTAAGGAGCTTCTGTACAGCAGAAGGAACAGACCACCTACAGAATGGGAGAAAATGTTTGTAATCACCATCTGACAAAGGTCCAATATCCAGAATCTACAAGGAACTTAAATAAATTTACAAGAAGAAAACAAACAACTTCATTAAAAAGTGGTCAAAAGACATGAACAGACATTTCTCAAAAAAAGACATACATGTGGCCAATAAACATGTGAAGAAAAGCTCAATATCACTGATCATTAGAGAAATGTAAATTAAAACCACAACTAGATACCATTCCACACCAGCCAGAATGACTGTTAACAAAAAGTAAAAAAGAAACAACAGGTGCTGGCAAGTTTGTAGAAGAAATGGAATGCCATTACACTGTTGGTGGGAGTGTAAATTAGTTCAACCATTGTGGAAGACAGCGTGGTGATTCCTCAAAATCCTAGAGGCAGAAATACCATTTGACCCAGCAATCTCATTAGTGAGTATGTATCAAAAGGAATATAAACCATTCTATTATAAAGATATATGCACCTGCATGTTCATTGCAGCACTATTCACAATATAAATTGGACATTTAACTTGGACAAAATAAGATGCAAAGACATGGAATCAACCCAAATGTCCATCAGTGATAGACTGGATAAATAAAATATGGTACATATACACCAGAATATTATGCAGCCATAAAAAGTAATGAAATCATGTCCTTCGAAGTGAACATGGATGGAGCTGGAAGTTGTTATCCTTAGCAAACTCATGTGAAACAGAAAACCAAACACCACATGTTCTTACTTATAAGTGGGAGCTGAATAATGAGAACACATGGACACACTGGAGGGAAGAACACATACTGGGTCCTGTCAGGGGATGGTGGTGGCCGGGAGGAACAGGAAGAATAGCTAATGGATGCTGGGCTTAATACCTAGGTGATGGAATAATCTGTGCAGCAAATCACTATGGCACATGCTTACCTGTGTAACAAACCTGCACATTCTGCACATGTACCCTGGAACTCAAAAGTTGAGGGAAAAAATTAAAAAATAAAAAGTAAAATATATAAACCTTATGATATTAGTTGTGGTCTTGTAAATACAAAAAAAAAAAGGAAAACTATAAACTTAAAGTGAAATAAATTATATTAAAAACAAAAAAGTTATCAGGAGAAAAATTACAGATTATATATACTGCCATACTGTTTTGATGATTAAAGTAAATCATATTTATTTCAAAAATATGTAATATACAATGACTGAAATAGTTATCATCAATAAAACCAGCACATAAGGCATGTCACGAGACTATACATATTTCTTATATATGAATAAATTCATCAACAAACTAAAAAAAATTTATATATTTTTTTCTAATTAAAGTACTATTTATCCTGAAATACATTTAAGATATATTCAAATGCGATTACTTTTAGTGACATTTAAAATTGCATATTCTGGATACAATATAAATTATCTGACTATCATACTTTTGTTTGATGGTGATATCATTTATTTTCAGTTTATATGATAATGATATCTGCATGCCTGTAAGTCTTCCCTCACAATATATTCTTATTACTCAGATTATAAGATCAAGTTGTATTTTATTTTTTTATTAAAAAATATTGACTATAAGTGACCTGGACTCTGTGATTTGTAGAATTACTGTTCTCATTTTATAGACACATTTCGTATTAGAATTAATACTTTGTCCTATTCCAAAATGACAGATATTAATTATAAGCATCTTCATTTAGGGGAATATATTATAATACATAAATGAGACATACCATGTGCATTAAATAAATGACTGAACTAGCGTAAGGATGATAGGCTTTAATTAATTTAATTCAATAATAATATGAGTGTTCTATCATCTCATTTACGAAAAGGGCCCTTCAGCGTAGACAGTGTTTTATATAATTTACTAACTTATTCACTGTTGCTTCCCTTTGTAAATAATGTTTGAATGTCAGACAAAATATATACCAGATTAATATTCTTGGGCATAAACCGATTTAGTCTCAGACAGAAGTTGATGATGAGATTCAAAGCATAGAAATAAGAGGGTCTAGAGTAGAGGGAAAAAAGGGAAAGTATAAAGGCTATTTAATTGTGTTATGGATTTTCCCGTCTTTATCCAACCTTATTCAAATAATTGGCAAGAATCTGGTAATACTTATGACTCAGCTGGGACACAAATACCATTAATTTTGCCTGACAATCCTGTCTTGTGTCCATTTCCCAGCACATATTTATCACAGAGCAGTCCTGCCACATCAGCTACAAACCTTTCAAATTAAAGGCTTTGTTTTTTATATACTTATTACCTGAAAAGTCAGATGAAAGGATTGTGCTATTGTGAGTATCTGGTTAACATATTTATCTGCAATTATTTCCCATCCACTGTACTTGAGGTTAAATATAAGTCATACATGCTAATAAGTCCACTCAATAGTAGAATGGCCTTTCCTTTTATGTAAAATTATTATTTAAAAAAGTCAGTAGTAAAAAGTAAACACATAGATACTTCTCAAAAGAGACTCATGCAAAGGCTGAAAACAAATTGAGCAAATGAAAAATTGCTCAAAATCTTTACTCATTGGAGAAATGTGAATTGGTTCTATAATGAGATGTTATTCGACTTCCAGGGTCATACCATTAAAAGAATACCTAATACCAAGGGCTGGTAAAGACATAGAATAACTGGGATTCTCAGATGCTGCTGGTGAGTATCTAAATTTATGTAAATACTTTAAAAACTATTTGGCAGTGTCTACTTACCATGAATATGTAGACACATGACAAAGAAATTCAATTTCTAGGTATATGCCTAACATAAATAAATGGTTCTGCCACCAAAAGATACGCTTTAAAAGTCTTCACTAATCAATAATCCCCATAATCTTTACTAATAGTAATCAAAAGAATGAAGTATTCCTATATGCAGTAACATGTACCACTCTGAAAGCCATAAGGTAGAGTAAAAATTATTTTATATATATATATATATATATATATATATATATATATATATATAGAGAGAGAGAGAGAGAGAGAGAGAGAGAGAGAGAGAGGGGAAAAAAGCCAGTTACACAATTTTACATGCTATATGTTTTTAGTTATATGAAAGTAAAGAACAGGCAAAACCCTTCTATGGTGATAGAAATTAGAATAGTAATTACCTTTGAGGGAGTATTAACCATAGGTTATGTTTGCTTAAACTTAGTTGTCCTAGTGGACAGAATATAATAATATAATAAATTAGCCAGGAACCTCTGAAGTATTTTCTCTTTGAGAAATCATGTAAAAATTAATCAGGGAAACAACTGAAATGACCTTCAGTAGGTGATGGATAAATGAGGTACGTCAAGACAGTGGAATATTATTCAGTGCTAAAAAGAAATGAGCTATCAAGCCATGAGAAGTCATGGAGGATACTTAAATTATATTACTATGTGAAAGAAGCCAATCTGAAAAGGCCAGGTACATGATTCCAACTCTATGACATTCTGGAAAAGGCAAAACTAGAGCGAGAGTAAAAAGATCTGTGGTTTCCAGGTGATAGCAGGCAGAAATAGATAACAAAGAGAGTATAGAGAGTTTTTAGGTTGGTAAATTTACTGAGTATGATTCTGTCATGGTGGATACATGTCAATATACATTTATCCAAACCCATGGAATATACAATGTCAAGAGTGAACCCTAACAGAACTATGGACTCAGGGTGATAATGATGTATGTATTGGTGTAGGCTCATCAGTTGGGACAAATTTACCCCTAGTGGAGGAGGCTGATTACAGGGGAGGATGTACACGTGAGGGGGCAGGGTGAAAACGGGAAATCTCTGTTCCTTCTGCTCCATATTGCTGTGAACCAAAAACTACTCTACAAATAATGTTTATTTAAAAAAAAAAAAAACCCACGCAACGGTTAAAGTTGACAAAGAAATATCCAGAGGACACAGTAACTGTGACTTCGTAAGCAGTTCAGAAGACATGAGATGCATGAGGCAAGAAACATAGATACTGCCTAAAGAATAGTGTTCAGATTCACAGGCTTGTTTTGTTTCTATGTCTTTGTTTTTGTTGTTACCGTTGGACACAGAGCTATTAATACAAACTCTCAATAATATTTAAATATAGAACTTAATACATACAGTCAAATGTCCTGAACAGATCTCTGGTTTTGTCCACATCTAATGATATGGATGATATAGTTATTAGCCAAAGATAATCAAATATTTAAAAGTCACTTGAGGACTAATTTGTTATTAGAGTTTCATTTTATGTTTCCTCTTTAAATACTATGTAGAAAGGCAGGACTCTGTTTTACACAAGCCTCCAGTTTTCCTTTTATCTGCTAATCCAAACTTGGCCTGAGAGAAATGTTATTTGGTAAAGAGGAATCTAGGAAGGTATCAATACTGGGGGAAAATAATGTTGAACCAAAAAGATAGGCTTGTCATGGGCAGATAGGAGTCATAGAACCAGAATTTATAGTTTTACTTTTTTCTTTTGACATTTGGTTATCACACTACACATTTGATTTATATTCATATTAAGACTGTGTGCTTCGCTGGGCGTTGTGGTACATGCCTTTAATCTCAGCAATTTGGGAGGCCAAGGCCGGCAGAGTATGAGGTCAGGAGTTCAAGACCAGCCTGGCCAATATGGTGAAACCCCATCTCTACTAAAAATACAAAAATTAGCCGGGCGTGTTTGCACGCCTATAGTCCCAGCAACTCGGGAGGCTGAGGCAGGAGATTCGCTTGAACCCGGGAAGCAGAGGTTGTAGTGAGCCAAGATTGCTCTACTGCACTCCAGCCTGGGTGACAGAGCAAGATTCTGTCTCAAAAAAAAAAAAAAAAATACTGTGTGTTAAATCCAATACAATGGCATAAACTGATTTTTACAAATCATTTCATGTTTTATGGTTTTTTTCATTCATCTTCATATGGTCAGCAATTTCATATGTTAAATCTTAGTAAGATAGATTTACTTTTCTGTTTTGCTTTTCAACTTTTAATATTTATTAGTTTCCTTTGCACTTAAAAAAATTACAACTACATGATTAAGTGGCATGATCACAAGGCTTGTGATTGGAAAATGATGTTTGAAGTTTCAACATCATTCCTTGCACTGTTAAGCAGTCTTGACCTTCCAAGTTGGTTGAAATCATTAACCTTTTTCTCAACTTGTTTTTGACAATGTTTAAGCCCTTTTAACTATCTGATGATTTTAATATATATTTACTAGTTCAGCAAACCAGTTCTTCTCGGATCCTTTCTCTGCCTGGCTGTGCTATACAAGCCTGACACTGAAATGTTTTTCTGAACAAATCTCCACAGAATGTGTGTAGCATAAACTTTCTTCCAACCTGAAATTGTTTAATGCCACAATTTCGTTTCTCACTGAAATCAACACAAACGGAAATGATGTGTCTGCTTTTAAAATGTCTTTTGAAGAGAATTATAAGTAGTATAATCACAAGCTTTACATTATTTGAAATAATTCTATTAAAAAGGAAAGTGATAAAGTATTTAATGATTAAAATAAAAAAGTTACAAATCTCAGATTTTTTAAAAGTCTAAAATTTCAAAGCAGTATTATTTATAAGAGGAAAATGAAGGAAAGAAAAAGAATCTCAATGACAGAATCTAGTTCATAGAGCCTCTGAACATACTGATTTGAAAATTGTGTTTTTGTTTAATGAAATTCTGAGGTGTATGTGTGTGTATGTGTGTGTACATTTCATCAGTTTCATTTTTATAAAATTCTAATCTCTTCTTCAAAATAGTATTTCAATCTTATTTAAAATTGTGTATCATTAGTTAAAACCTCAAGATGTCTTTTCTTTATTAAAACTGTGTTTCACTACTTGAGTTTTATTATTAAGACTCAGATTGTTTTTCTGTGTGTGTTTAGAAATATTTTGGTCATATCAAGATAGACAGCAGCAGCAGGGGCCTGTTTTCTTGTCATTCAAATGAAACATATTGTTAATATTCAAAATAATGTTGATTTAGGGAATAAAATGGAAGCAATATGAAAGAGACACCTTAGGAGTCTTATAAGTAGATTTCAACTCTTAAGGGAAGGATGATGGACAATAGCCGAGGAAAAAACACCTTTTGGCCAGTGACAGTGCAGCAGTAGTTCTAGCTAGCTGCTGGCAGGAACCTACCTTAACAAATATTATCATGCCTCACTCTATACCCTACCCAATTTTTCTCCATTACTACCATTAATTAAATCTTAGCTTAATATTTCCTCTAATCCAATAAACGGCAGTGCCAAGAAGTAGTTTGAAGATGGGGTCTTAACCCACCCTCTTCAGAGGCTGACAAAGACCTCCCCCGCGGTATAAAATTGAAATTAATGAACTATATTTTCTAAATATAGTTTTCAAACAATTTTCTTTTTCTGCCCCCAAATCCCACTTTCACCCTCCTAAAAATCTACTATGAAGAAATCTTGGCCCTATTCATTGAGTTGTAATTTCTTTTTTTTTTTTTTTTTTTTTTTTTTTGAGACGGAGTCTCGCTCTGTCGCCCAGGCTGGAGTGCAGTGGCCGGATCTCAGCTCACTGCAAGCTCCGCCTCCCGGGTTCACGCCATTCTCCGGCCTCAGCCTCCCGAGTAGCTGGGACTACAGGCGCCCGCCACCTCGCGCGGCTAGTTTTTTTGTATTTTTTAGTAGAGACGGGGGTTTCACCGTGTTAGCCAGGATGGTCTCGATCTCCTGACCTCGTGATCCACCCATCTCGGCCTCCCAAAGTGCTGGGATTACAGGCTTGAGCCACCGCGCCCGGCCTGAGTTGTAATTTCTATTCAAGTTCTGTGATGCCAATGAACATTCCAGAAATTCTGCATAGGAGGGATTTTAGAAATGGCAATCTTAAGAGAGGGTGGAAAGGAGGGAAAATAGGAAAGAGAGTGAAGGGCAGAAAATTATATGCAGACTACTTTCTGTGTGTGTGTGTGACACAGTCTCGCTGTGTCCCAGGCTGGAGTGCAATGGTGCAATCTCGGCTCACCGCAACCTCTGCCTCCCGGGCTCAAGCCAGTCTCCTGCTTCAGCGTCCCAAGTAGCGGGGATTAGAGGCGTTCACCACCATGCCCAGCTAAGTTTTGTATTTTTAGTAGATACGGGTCTTCACCATGTTGGGCCGGGGATGGTGGTTCACACCTGTAATACCAGCACTTTGGGAGGCCAAGGCAGATGGATCATGAGGTCAGGAGTTGTGGACTACATTTTTATGCCTCTTTATCTAATGTTGAGAAAATGTTATGCATTTGTAGTAATTATAAAAAATGCAGAAAACACTTCATTGAAGAAAAAAAGGCTTGTTTTGTTTTAATCTGTGATGCATATAATTATATCTTCAGTGCCTGCTAAGAAAATTACTTTCAGCCTCTTGCCCTGTCTACAAATGGTTGAAATCTAAAGACATTATTTTTTTTTTTTTTTTTTTTTGTGAGACGGAGTCTCGCTCTGTCGCCCAGGCTGGAGTGCAGTGGCCGGATCTCAGCTCACTGCAAGCTCCGCCTCCCGGGTTCACGCCATTCTCCTGCCTCAGCCTCCCGAGTAGCTGGGACTACAGGCGCTTGCCACCTCGCCCGGCTAGTTTTTTGTATTTTTTAGTAGAGAGGGGGTTTCACCGTGTTAGCCAGGATGGTCTCGATCTCCTGACCTCGTGATCCACCCGTCTCGGCCTCCCAAAGTGCTGGGATTACAGGCTTGAGCCACCGCGCCCGGCCAAGACATTATTTTTAACATTTTTCTCAAGAGTTGAGATTTAATTTACAAATTTTTAATCATAATCCAAATTTTTTTCCTGGAAGTTCATATTTTAGGTTTCATATTTATGTCTATGACTCACTTTGAGGTAAGTTTTCTGTATAGCATTAGGTATTCATCAAAGGTCATAATTTTTTTGCAGATTGATATCCAGTTGTTCAGGAAAATTTGTTGAAAATAATATTTTTTTCTACTTAAATGTCTTTGCATCTTTGTAATGAATTATATGGCTATATATATATATTCTATTTCTGGACTACCTACTCTTTTCAGTTGATGTATTTGCCTATCTTTTAGGCAAGAACACAGTCATGATTACTGAAGATGTAAAATATCTTAAAATATAGATGAGGTGAATCTTCTAATTTTGTTCTTTTAAAAAATTTTTTTTTCCTACTCTGTGTCCTCTGTCTTTCCAAATTAATTTTGGAATCAGTTAGCTAATTTCCACAAATAATCCTGAGATTTTAATAGGTACTGTGTTGATTTATAAGTAAATATTGGGAGAATTAACATCTTATTTTCAGTAAGTATTTTAACCCATGAACATGGTATACCTCTTTTTTAAATTTAGGTATTTAAAAACTTTTTCTCAGAAATATATTTTAGTTTTTGGTGTATGTTTCTTTCACAATTTGGGTCATATTCATCCCTAAAATATTTCTTGTTCTTATGCTACTGAAACAGTTTTAAAATGTTATTATTTTAAATTTCTAATACTTCTTGCTGCTACTCAAATTTATTTTTGTTTATTGATCTTGCAACAGAACACTTACTAAACTCACTTATTAGTTATAATTTTTTAACAGATTCTTCAGGTTTTCTACATAAACAAGGCAGTTTTTGAATAAAGACAGCTTTATGTCTTTCTTTTCCATTTGGGTGCTTTTCCTTTCCTTTTTCTTTTTCCTTGTCTTACTATATTGGCTCTAACCTCCACTACAATGCTGAATAGAAGTGATGAGAGAGGACATTCTTGTTTCTCATTAATCATCAGGAAAAAAACCTAGGCTTTCACCATCATGTATGTAAGTACTCGAATACCAAAATCTAAATTATGACACCATTGTCTTCTGCATTCCATTTTTCTGTACATGTGATACTGTTAATTTTCTTTTTCTTTCTTTCTTTCTTTCTTTCTTTCTTTCTTTCTTTCTTTCTTTCTTTCTTTCTTTCTTTCTTTCTTTCTCTCTCTCCCTCTCTTTCTTTCTTTCTTTCTTTCTTTCTTTCTTTCTTTCTTTCTTTCTTTCTTTCTTTCTTTCTTTCTTTCTTTCTTTCTGAGACAGTTTTGCTCTTGTTGCCCAGCCTGGAGTGCGGTGGCACAATCTTGACTCATTGCAGCCTCTACCGCCTGAGTTCAAGTGATTCTCCTGCCTCAGCCTCCCAAGTAGCTGGAATTACAGGTGCCCACCATCACACCCAGCTAATTTTTATATTTTTAGTAGATGGGATTTCACCATGTTCACCAGGCCGGTCTTGAGCTCCTGACCTCAGGTGATCTGCTCGCCCAGACTCCCAAAGTGCTAGTTACAGGCATGACCCACCATGCCCAGTCTATTAATCTTATTTTGATACTTTGAAGTAAATGTGCCTTTGCTCTCTCAGTGAATTTTTATTTCTCTTTGTCCTTAGTTTTAAGTAATTTTATTATAATCTACGTGGTTGTTTTTTCCATATGTATATACTACATTTATGTTCATACAGTTCATGAATCTGGAACTTAATGTTTTCTCTCTCTTTCAGAAAATTCTAAGCTACTAGCTTTTAAAATTTTGTATCTTTCATATTCTCTCTCTTAACCTTGATCACGTTTTGATTTATTTTTTGCTTTTTTAATATACCCATTTTTTCCCTGATCTTCCTTTGTTAACATCTGTTATTCACTCATTGTTTTCTTCCATTCTTCTAATAATTATTGGTGTTATATTTTGAAGTGCAAGAAGTGAAAATGCCCCCTTTTTATATTAAGATCATAAAATATAATCAGAATTTAGTCGATGCAAATTTTAAGGGTTTTGCATTGCCTTTGATTCTTTTACATTGGTTTATACTGTATCAGTCCATTTTCTATGTAAAGTTAATTGGTGGAAAAATAAAAGTTTGGTTTAATATCATCCAGGTTAGTCGAAAATTTGAGATAAAAATAGACTTCAATACTTAGGTAGTCAAAATACTGGGTATTTTTCTTTCTCTAGTATGCCTTTTAAACTGCAGTAATCAAAACAAAAATTGTGTTTTATTTTGTGTAAAATATTGTATTCATTGTTTTAATCAGTAAACACTTATTTAACACCTAATTTGTGTCAGCATACACAATACACATTCTCTCACGTTAAGGAATGTGAAGACTATGGGATGATAGAGGGACGTTAAGAGAAAATTGTAGGATAGTAGGGGATAATTAATACAGTCTGAAATACGGTTTATCTCATTTAGTCCTTACCAAACACATATTTGACTGGAAGGGGGATTACTATGATCAACTTTTTAAAAAATTTCAATAAGACAGAATGTTAGGTGATTTATGGATTTCCACTAGAGCAAGAAATCAATGCGGGAATTTTGATACTAGACCAAGTTATCTTTATTCCACTTGAAAAATAGCAGAAACAATTCATATTTATGGTCTGTCATCTTCAGATGTCACCCAGTACATTAAGACTTTTAAACTAAAATGTGAAAATCAGGTTTGAAAGTAAATTAATAGAGGCTAATTATATTATTCTAGTACATCTTGGAAGGGCATTCACTTCTTTAAATCCATGTATAATGGATTAACTTTATATGTGATGATGCTTGTAACAAAATCTTAAAAATTTGGCTCTTTTTATGTCTAAATAAGTAACTTTAAAGTTAATTTCAAAAGTCGTATGAATAAATAAATGTTTTAACATACAATTTACATTTGAAGAACTAAATAATCATAATTGATACTTTTTGTGGATAGAGTGTTGGTTGATATTCCAGGAATATGGATTAAGTCAAATGTTAAACCTTTAATCAAAATTGGAATGGGCTTATTATCTAAGATCATATACCTTCATAGACTTAAAAATAGCAGTTTAATAATTTCAACTGTTGATTGCAAAGTAAAATCATAACAATATAAGTTCCATAGACTTATCAATATTTTCATTGATTTTTTTTTACTTTCTTTATATAGTGTTAATTTTTAGCCTAATACACCTTGTTTCACATGATGTGTACTCAGAAAATATTTCTTAAATATTAGAAAGAGAAGAGCAGCCCCTGACATCCAAGAGTTGTCCTGACAATATCAGCCAGGACTTGATTTTGCTTTGAGCTGGCATGGCCCTCACAGCTAGGCCTTGGTATTCTGTTGAACATAAACTATGGTCCAGAATATCAGTATCAAACAAGGCCACTTTGTGGCTATGAAGGATTAAGGCAAAATCAAGACAACGTAACCGTGTCTGAACCCAGAAAAAAACCTTAAAACCACAAAAATAATCAAGTTTATCCCCTTGCTGGATAATAGGAGTGATTCATGCTTCTTTACAATTATGGCTTTACCTTTGGTCTAGTCTTCCTTCCTTCTAGATTTATTCTAAGATTTATTAAGATACCCAATTGTACTGTTTTCTCTGCTTCCTGACAAGATTCAATTCAGAGCAAAGCCTCACTTCCTCAAATCATTAGTAAAATCTCCCAGTAGAAGCACAAATCATATAGCATGTCTTTCCTAATACACTTTTACTGAGACATACCATTTTCCCCGATATTGTATGGTATCCCATTGCAATAAGAAGCAATAAATTCCACTTATTAAACTACAGGTGTGTTCTGGGTGTTCTTGTGCTTAGCTGGAGAAAACTAACAAAGTGTGATTTTTAGGTACTAAACATTGGCATGTATTTACTGATGCTCCCATTTTCTCTTCATTTTCTTATCTCTCTTCCTCCTTGTTTCTCTCTGTCTCTCTCAATCCATCTACCTCAACATACTCATGTAAACAAACAATACAACCAGCATTCAATTTTGCATAAAAGTAGACTTCTAAAAATGTTCACAATTCTACCCACTCTATCATAGAACTACTAATTTTAAATGTAACTATGTGCTTTAAGAGAAAGATCAATAGTATTAACTTATAAACAGTGATGTCTTGTTAATGAATGTCTTCAGTTTGATTAAGTATTGCCAATTGCAACTCATTTGTAAAAAGTAAATGGTAACTTATGGACATCTGGCTCCAAAGGTCAGTCACAGCAATTGTTCATAAACAGGTACATGATGTCAGTCAGGAACTATGCTTCAGTGTGAAATAAGCATGCAATTACTCATTTAAAAGCAATGACACAAAAACAAAAGGGATGCCACCTCACATAAGTATGTCCTGAGGAGAAAAGTGAGAGCAGTTGATAAGAGTTGGCACTTTGAACTAAGATCTCATGTGTGGTGATTATTGTCATTTGTGAATACAATTTATAGAACTGTTTTTTTTTTTTCTCTCTCTTTCTCCACTTCCCTGTATCACTCCCCCTCCATTCCTACTTTTGATTTGTCTCTTGTGCAATACTTTTTGGTATATGTAGCAAAAGTTGAGAGTAAAATATGCTGAAGTGTCTATCCAAGCATGTTGATAATTTTTAGAAAACATGAGAAATATTTCTAACTAAATTATTTCACAATGCAACTAAAAATAAATGATTAAATTTGTCATCTGAAACTATTTCATAAAGAAGAAAGTTGTTGTCGATAACTTCCCCCCCAAATACGTTAATTGGATAATGAATAAAGCTTATCACTTCAAACAGCCATACCATTTTACTAAAGTTAATTTGAAAATGAAAAGCAGTCTTTGGTGATAAACATTCATTCCATATGATGAATGCTCTCTGATGTGGAATCTTCCTTCTTGTTCAGCTTAAATATAAACAATCATGTTAGTGTACACTTTCACATAATGTCTTACTCAAAAGTTATTTCTTCTTCTTTTTTTTTTTTTGTACAACTGAGAAAATGGCTTGCCGGTAAAGACCTAGGGTAAAATGTGCCACAGTGGAAAATAATCTAGTTTATGTATGCATTTTTCCTAAAGGCCTATGTTTGTCTGGAAATTCTCTGTGGAAGAATGTGCTATTTTTTCCAGTGATTTCTATTTATCATTGAGCTGTGGGACACCATTGGCAATTTAGAGAAGACTAATGTCCTACAGGTTAGAGACCAACAGCAGGAGTTGCTCCCATAAAGACAAATGTTCTAAAGATTCATCTGTTTACCTACATAATTTTTTCCTCTTTAAGATACCTAGGGATTTTTGTGCATCATTTGGCACTGATTTGTAAGATACTGTTGTCAGGAGAGAAAAAAAAAGAATGTTAAATTTGTCTCATAGAAAATACCTCATTTTCTAGACATTTAGAGAGTAGTAGAACTTTTTGTTCTTGGTTGTGCATCTCAAAATGATACCACTAAAAGCTAATTATCTTTGAGAATCTAAGTAAACACATTAATGACTTTATTCTGGATTTGCCATTGAGAAAACGTCAGGTTTGATATTAATGGAGACAAGAGGCAGAGAAATTCCATGTTGACAGGGGCAGGTCCCTGGCAAAGCCCCACCTTTAAGCCAAAGGTAGCCTGAAACTTGCAGCCCAAAGTGAGAACTTATACTCTTGTTTGCCCACTCTCTGCCAGTTGATTATTTCAGAATAATGTCTTTTTACCAACTGAATGTTGCCTTTTCCAAAACTACCTACAGTCTGCCCTGCCCCACCATCCCATGCCTATAAAGACCTGAGACTCAGCCAGTAGTGAGGAGAAGTGGCTGGACGTTGATAGAGGCAACTCGACTTTAGAGATGAGGGCTGGATGTCAGAGAAAGGCAATTTGACTTTGGAGGGTGAGAGGCAGAGAGCCTCTGAAGCCCTTGACTCCAGGGTAGAGTGACCCACCCTTCCTGTCCCCTTTTCAACTCCCCTCTCCAATGAGAGTCACTTTCATGGCTCAATAAAATTCTCCATATTTGCTATCCTTCAATTGGTTCAGGTGACCTCATTCTTATTGGGCACTAGACAAGAATTCAGAACCCAAGTGTGAGTACCCAAAAAGACTGTCACACTGGCCCTTTGCCCTCACTGGGGGAGGGCAGTCACCACATACGTAGAGGCAGGGGGCTCACTGAGCTGATAACACACTGCAGTTTGCGGGCTGTGGAGCTAGGAAAGCATAGTAACACGCCCTCTGTGGCCTTGGGATTGCAGGCACCCCAACCTGGACACCGCTGTAGGGCCTGCACGAAGTTTGCTCCTGCTGGTGCCAATGTGGCTAGCTGCATCCCACATTCTCTTGCCTTCATATTCCCTCCCATGAAGGATGGGGTGCAACAGGCCTTAGTAACGGAGTTTGCTCTTGCTGGTGCAGAAGCAACTGGCTGATTCCCACACTCATTCCCTTGCATGCTCCCTCCCTTGAGGGGTCAAGCACCACAGGCTGAGTACATGGGACACCCCTCTCATGAATCCCACTAAGTGGTCAAGAAAATAGATTGTATCAATATCATTTCAGTACTAATTCAAAACTTGAAAATCCTTTACTTTTTATATATGTAAAAATAACTCATATTGAAATAGATACTATATAAAATTAGTATTTTTGAAAATCAGTTATATGAATTGACATGAAATACACTAGGCCTTTTAAAGAAAATCATGTTATAAATAATTGGCACAAATTATAAATAATTTACCCTCTCACTTCCAAAGGAAATACATAATTATCAAAACCATTTAAATACTTTCTGCCATTGCATCTACTTAAATACGTGCAATGTGTCATATTGCAGCATCAATACTTGCATTTTAAGAAAAAGTCACATTGAGGCCGGGTGCAGTGGCTCACGTCTGTAATCCCAGCACTTTGGGAGGCCGAGGTGAGCGGATCATGAGGTCAGGAGATTGAGACCATGGTGAAACCCCATCTCTACTAAAAATACAAAAAATTAGCCAGGCACGGTGGCAGGTGCCTGTAGTCCCAGCTACTCGGGAGGCTGAGGCAGGAGAATGGCATGAACCCAGGAGGTGGAGCTTGCAGTGAGCTGAGATCGCGCCCCTGCACTCCAGCCTGGGCAGCCACAGAGCAAGACTCCATCTCATCAGGGAAAAGTAGCCCCCACTATTTCACACAGGTTCTTTTCTATTTCCCTAAGTGTCAGCCGGTCTGAGAAACAAAGGGAAAGAGTACAAAAGAGAGAAATTTTAAAGCTGGGTGTTCGGGGAAGACATTACAGGTCAGCAGGTTCTGTGATGCCCCACCAAGCCGTAAAACCAGAAAGTTTTTATTAGTGATTTTCAAAAGGGGAGGGAGTGTACGAATAGGGTGTGGGTCACAGAGATCACATACTTTAAGGGCAACAAAAGATCACAAGGCAGAAGGTCAGGGCGAAACTAGAATCACTAATGAACTTCCATGTCTCGCTGTGCAGGCATTGTCAGGGTCAAGAGCCGAGAACTGGTCTGACTAGAATTTGCCAGGCTGGAATTTCCTACTCCTAGCAAGCCTGGGGGCGCTGCAGGAGACTAGGGCATGTTTCATCCCTATCTACATCTGCATAAAGGCAGACACTCAGGGCGGCCATTTCAGAGGTCTCCCCTGGGAATTCATTCTTTTCCCAGGGTTGTTAATTATTAATATTCCTTACTGGGGAAAGAATTCAGTGATACTTCTCTTACCCGTTTTCGGTAATAAGAGAAATATGGCTCTGTCCTGACTGGCCCACAGGCAGCCAGACTTTAAGGTTACCTCCCTTGTTCCCTGAAAACCGCTGTTATCCTGTTCTTAAGGTGCCCAGATTTCATATTGTTCAAACACACATACTCTACAAACAATTTGTTGTGCAGTTAATGAAATCATCACAGGGTCCTGAGGTGACATTCATCCTCAGCTTACGAAGATGATGAGATTAAGAGATTAAAGTAATGACAGGCATAGGAAATCATAAGAGTATTGATTGGGGAAGTGATAAATGTCCATGAAATCTTCACAATTTATGTTCTTCTGCCATGGCTTCAGTCAGTCCCTCTGTTCAGGGTCCCTGACTTCCCACAACACCATCTCAAAAAAAAAAAAAAAAAAAAAAAAAACACATTGAAATTAGTAGAGTTTAATACTGAGATATCACTATGTGCCAGGAATAGTGGTTACGGCTCCTTTGCTCCTCATAGAAATAATGTTGGCTGGGTGTGGTAGATCACACCTGTAATCCCAGTACTTCAGAAGGCTGAGGCAGGCAGATCACTTGAGATCAGGAGTTCAAGACCAGCCTGACCAACGTGCTAAAACTCTATCTGCCAAAAATACAAAAAATAGCCAGACCTGGTGGTGAGTGCCTGCAGTCCCAACTACTTGGGAGGCTGAAGCAAGAGAATTGCTTGGACCCGGGAGACAGAGGTTGCAGTGAGCCAAGATTGCCACTGTACTCCAGCCTGGATAACAAAGCGAGACCCTGTCTCAGAAAAATTAAAAACAAAAATAAAACAGTAATGTGAATAAGAATCTTTTCTTACCTTAGTGTTACAGATGAGGAACTAAGACATGGAAAATTGTTCATATTTATAGTAAATGTAGTTCTTTAAAAATAATGTTATAAAACCTACAACTCTATAATCATTCTCTTCTAAAATAAAATAGGAAAGAGTAGAGCCTTTACATGGATTTAGTGCAGGGACTTCTCTAGTTTCATGTGTATATCTATTTTTTAGCCAATTAGCTATTATCTCCCTAATAAAAAGTGATCTATTTGATTGTTCCTATTTGGAAGATTACAACAGAGAATAAAGAAAAAATCCTCATAAAGAAATAATTTTTCTCCCTCTGCTCTCTTTAAGTCTCATCCTCTGAAGATTTTATTATGGAAAAGATGGCCTTTCCATACTTGGATGACATCCCGACCAAGTGGAAAGTTGTTTACACATCCACATTCCTACCTCTGATGGCATATGTGAGGCATTTTATGCTCCATGGATGAAAGGCCTGCCGTGCACTGAAGGTAGCATCATTGTTATTACACCCAGGGCACTTGTTTAAAGATCTGTCTTTAAACAACAACTACAAGGCCCATTTAAAACTCACTTTAGTTATGAATATACTAGCAATTTAACTTGTGAATACCCAAATCACCAGTGTATTATTGGTAGGATATAGTTCTGATCCAATCTACACAGATTATTACCGACATCTAAAAATAGTTCAAAGAGATGTGAAATTCAGTCAGTAGAAGATTAAATGAATCAAAAGAGACAATCATCAAGTAAAGAATCAAACACTGTAATTCAGTAAGACCCTTACACATCAGGAACAATATAGATGAAACTATTTGCCTTGTATACTACAGTTACAACAATTGTAAACACTATAAAAATAGTTCCTTGTACTCTAAAATAAAGATTTTAAGTTGAAATCCATCACAAAGGTTCAAAAAGTTCATGAAGTGAAATATAAGAAGTAAACACTTGTGCTTTTTTTAAATGTTTGTTTTGTTTTCTGCTGGAGGGAATCTAGAGCTTTAATCAAATCTCGAAGGTAACTGTAACCTGAAATGTTTATATTCATGAATATAAATGGAGAATGTCCTCGTGACAATCATTACAATTTACTAGAATAGCAGTTGAAAATTAACATCCTTATGGATATCTGATCAAAAATATTTTTTGCATCTCTAGATTATTAAAACTTACCACATGCTTCTCTAACCCCAACTTGCCTGTGTTAAATCATAACTGGAAAAACTGGAAATGGAAGCACATAGGAATATTTAACATTTTTTCATGTGTTCCTGTACAACTCAGGTTGTGATCTACTTGACAGTATGATTTGTATTCTTTTTGGCTACTTCTAACTCTCTGTATCTCTACCTAGAACACTCTGGATAATAACTGTGCATTATCTATTATATGTCAGACATCAAGGACACAGTTATGAAGTAGCAACACAGACTCTGTTCACACTGGACACATAGCCTAGCATGAAAAAACAATTAAACAATTTCCAAATAAAATTAAATGCGTTTGTAACAAATGACATAAAGGAGAAATATAAGATTTTATGCTGGTACATAATAGAGTCTTAACTATGCAAAGAGTGGAATGATCTCAGCATATGGGAATAAGTTTAGATAAGAAAGAACGTGGTTTAATGTTCTACACTATATGTAAGCTCAAGTAACCTGAAAAATTGTTCAAATTCTCACCTAATTAATTTCAAATATGTTTTTATTTATACAATTACTATGTCAATGTATCATCCAATATCACCTTCCTGCTTGATGATGGACTCATCCACGATGTCTTCACCAGACTGTGTACTTCTTTGTGTTTGATTTCTAGAATATTGGAATTATGATTACTATAATGACCTTCTATCTCTTTCAATATTCATCTGTAAATATACTTACCTTCTTATTTTTCCTTCTTAATGTAATTTACATTTTACACTGTTGCTAAGAGACTGTAGTCAAGAGTATATCAAAATACTTTTTAATTAAATGAAGTCTCAAACTCGTTGACCTACTGCCTCAAAATGAAAATAAATATCTACAAATATAATGATTGACATTCCATATTTTGAAATGTTTACATTTAATATTTCTGCTACTGTTCAGTGTTGAGAAGTTGGTTCAGACTCTATTGTCTTTATGAGTAAATTCCGTGCTACAAAGGCCACAAAATGATATTATTGTTCTGAAATATACCTTTGCCCTGTTTGCATTTAAAAGGGTATGTTGGCACTAAAAACTTTTCTAAAAGCCTGAAGTATACTGTACAATATACCAAGATATTGTACATTTGTTACAGCTTTGGTATTTATAAATAATGAGACATTGAGACAGTTTTTGTGTTTCCAAAATGCAATTTACTAAACGAGTAATTTGGACATTGAAAATAAACTGTCACGCCAAAAACCTCTAAATAGAACAAAACCATAATAATACAATGTGTAGCTTTTCAAAGAACATTGAAATTATTAACAAAGGCCAGTGTGGTGGCTAATGCCTGTAATCCCAGCACTTTGGGAGGCTGAGGCAGGTGGATCACTTGAGGTCAAGAGATCGAGACCAGCCTGGCCAATATGGTGAAACCCTGTCTCTATTAAAAATACCAAAATTAGCCAGGCTTGGTGGTGTACACCTGTAATCTCAGCTACTTGGGTGGCTGAGGCATGAAATTTGCTTGAATCCAGGAGGCGAAAGTTGCAATTAGCTGAAGGTTGCACTCCAGCCTGGGTGACAGAGCGAGACTCTGTCTCAACAACAACAAAAAGAAAGAAAGAAAGAAAGAAAGAAAGAAAGAAAGAAAGAAAGAAAGAAAGAAAGAAAGAAAGAAAAGAGATTCTTACAAAATTAAATCCTTTTAAAGAAGGAGAGTTATATATATATATTTTTTAAAGAAACAACCAACCAATGTTGGCATTTCTGAGACTTTAATTACAACTTGTAATCACGTGCATACATTTTCCATTCAAATTTTGACTCTCTAGTTACCCTAGCTTAAAGAAAACAAGCACAGTTTTAATTTTAATCCAATGAAAGATAGGAGGTTGAATGTTGAGAAAAACTCATTATCAAAATACTTTATCAAATGCATATTGTATTTTCAATGAATGAAATAGCATGGTATTTCTAAAGGGCAATGAACTTAGGAAAGTTGAGAACATAGGAAATGACAAGATAGTTTTGCTCTTTTTCCTCCCTCCTTTTCTAGCACTTTTGTGGGAGTTTTCTTCTTTAAAGTATAATGTGAAATAATTGATTTCTTACCTATTTGTGCCAGGGATTCTGCACATTCTATGTCCCAGATTCACAGATGCCTCAGGAGACAAACTCTCCTTAGAATTATTGAAAACCCAATTGTGCAATTATCTGGAGGGCGAGTGACAGAACTAAAACGATGCTTTGTTAAACATTTCTATCCTATCTCATAGTTACTCAGACTTTGGTCATCTTTTTCTGCAAAATGGGAATAAAAATTGTGTTTATTTCCTAGAGTAGATATGAAGTTAAATAAAGGAATCTATGTAAAACAGTTAGCATAATGATTGGCAAAGAAGTCTAATGAATCAACTATTTATTTATATTATTGTCCAAGTTCTCACTTTTTCTACATTTGATGCCATCCCACCTTGAAATTCATATAACTTCATTTGTAAGAAATCACTTAAATCTCATTTTAGGATATTGTGTGCATTAAAGGTAAATCACATATTTTAGATCTATTATCTAACTATAAAAACTTGTATAAAATTGTAGAAAACTCATTTTGAAAAGGAAAATAGTATTGATCTATCAGATCTATTTACCTAATATTCATTAAGCACTTAGTATAAAAACAAATAGTATTAGTGTGCTAAGAAAACTAGAGTGAATATTAGGTACCGTTTTTATCAAAGATTCTCACACAACCCTTTGTGTTACCTTCTCTTCCAAGATGTCAGACAAAGTTGTCTGCTCATATATTTAACTCTCACTTTCTATACATTTCTGGACATTGAAAAGAAACTCAGGATTTCTGGATCTTTGACCTTATTTCAATTCTTTTTTTATTTTTTCTTGAAAGTGGGCCTTGCTCTGTTGTCCAAGCTAGAGAGCAGTGGCCCAGTTATGGTTCACTTAAGCCTTGACCTCCTGTGCTAAAGCAAGCCTCCCCAAGTAGCTGGGACCACAGGTGTGCACCACCACACCTGGCCTATTTCAATTCTTCATTTACATATACTTAAGTGATTTGAGATGCATGGAATCCATTTCTTTTTAATGTAATGTATTAATTTTGAATGAGTGATTTTTCCTACTAAAGTATCATTATATGTGCACATATATGTAAGCATATGTATATTATTAACTATTACTTGTCAATTGTGCAGAGTAATAGGTAAGTTTTGCTTTGAAAGGGAATTGCAACTTACAAAAAACCAACATATCTGTGAACACTAGACTAAGGAACCATTAACATAATAGTCATTTATTGAAGATTACAAATGAATTTTAAAATCCTGTTTTGTTTCGTTTTGTTTTTTAGTGGAAGAACCATATTGTAGTCAACTCATTCATCATTGTACTGCACAGCACAAGGATCATACATAGCAATTTCTTAGTAAAGTTAAATAAACAAATCTCTGTTCTCTACACCATTGCCTGTCTCTACCATAGGACAAGTCCTAGCATCGTTTTCCTTCTTATTCACTTTCTTCCCATCGTGTTTCTTTCTGCCAACCTAATATTTATGACACTGTTTTAGATAGCATTCTAAAACATTATTTTGATTATAGCAATTCAGTAATTAAAAATCCTTCATGTCACCAAAACTTCTCAGCATGTTGTGATAGATTACATATACAATAGTCCTAATTATAAATTCTTTTCTTGTTACTCTCCAGCTGTAATTCAGACTTCCATTCTCTCAGAATGCCTTAGAGTCTGCTCCTCCCCAGGTATTCTGTATTAGAGAAATGAAAAATGTATATTCCAGTTGTTGACATCAGAAAGGTGGAATCAAATTCAATTCCTTTCCTTCCTTCACACCCGAAAAACCAATCTATCTTAATGCACTGTGGGCTTGATTTCTTTTTTTTTTTTTTTTTTTTTTTTTTTTTTTTTTTTTTTTTTTTGAGACGGAGTCTCGCTCTGCCGCCCAGGCTGGAGTGCAGTGGCCGGATCTCTGCTCACTGCAAGCTCCGCCTCCCGGGTTCACGCCATTCTCCTGCCTCAGCCTTCCGAGTAGCTGGGACTACAGGCGCCCGCCACCGCGCCCGGCTAGTTTTTTGTATTTTTTAGTAGAGACGGGGTTTCACCATGTTAGCCAGGATGGTCTCGATCTCCTGACCTCGTGATCCGCCCGTCTCGGCCTCCCAAAGTGCTGGGATTACAGGCTTGAGCCACCGCGCCCGGCTGTGGGCTTGATTTCAATAAATATTCTAATATTTTGCCACCTCTGTTGCCACCATTTTATTCCAAAACCTCATCATTCTAACCTGTGATGTAAACTACTATAATAATCTCCTAGGTGGTATCCATACTTCCATTCTTTCTCATTCAGAATACATTTTCCACAGAGTCCAAGTCATCCTTGCTCAACACAAAATTCGATGCCATTCCAATATGCTTACCCTTACATCCAAGGCCTTGTTTTGCCTTGCTCTGTTGTATCTTCTCTGGTATCACTTCCTCTATTCCATGGTACTCCAATGATACTACCTTTTATCAGTTAAATACAGCAAAGATGTTCCTGCCTCAAAACCATTGCCCTTGTGTTCCTATGTCTGGAACAACCATCTCTCAGATATAGATTTTTTCTCTTAAGTTTCTGCTTAATTGTTGCCTTCTTAAAGACCATTTATAGATAGATAGATAGATAGATAGATAGATAGATAGATAGATAGATAGACAAATAGATATAGTCTCTTTGTATGTTTACAATATATGTGTGTATAAAACACATATACATTCACACATATATAGGTATGAGCATGGACACATATATACATAAACACATATAAATATATTTATATTGCGATGTATAACTCTTAAAAGAGATTTAAGTTGTGTTGTCTAATGTTGTGCTTCTAAAACCAAGCACAATGAATTGGTAAAGTTTAGACATTTCATAAAGGAATGGGTGACAGAATTTTTTAAAAAGTAAAGAAAGGAAAGTCGACAAAAAGAAAGATTGTATTTATATACATGTGTGTGTGTTCACTGAATTTCTAAAAACTTGTATTCTGCCTTTGAACAGAAATTCTTTTGTATATTTTCCTACTTGACTACTGGCTAATTTCCATGCACCTTTCATGGCCCCAATCTAATGTTAGTTCCTTTGAAAAGCACTTTCTAACATGAATAGTCACAATCTAAGTTTCCTTGTATCTGTTTTCCCACAGCACTTGTTTATTTTTGTACTGCATTGTATTACATATATGTCTGAGTTTGGGTTCCTTCCCCTTTAGAAAGTGGGCTTTTGAAAATTTAGAACCCATGTTCTCTTTATCACCTTCTTGCCCGGTGGCATCTCTCCCAATGAAAGTGATCAATTATTGGTCAGAGAGATTATGAGAATTGAGGTCCTTGCTTATCTTTTTTTAAAGATAAAATAAAATATATTTCCTCATTGTTTTCCTTGTGACCCTTTTATTATTTAACAAATTCTGTACACAGGAGAACAGAAGAGCAAATTGAAATGAAAATCAAATCATCTTCAAATATAGAATCCATTGGTTTTACAACTGAAAAGATCTAAAAACCTGGAATAAATTTTCAGGGACACAAACATATTTATATAAATACATACATATTTACACTCACATATTTAGAAATATTGCTTTTCTCTAATTTTCTTTAATGAAACTTCTTGTCCAAGCTTTTTACATGTACTTTAATATCAGCATCCAATTATCATAGTGTCACTTCTTGGGTCATCTAACAAGTGAGAGTGATCAATTAATGATCAGAGAGATTATGAGAATTGAGGTCCTTGCTTATCTTTTTTTTTAAGATAAAATAAAAAATGTTTCCTCATCGTTTTCCTTGTGACCCTTTTATTATTTAACAAATTCTGTGCACAGGAGAACAGAACAGCAAATTAAAATGAACATCAAATCATCTTCAAATATATAATCCATTGGTTTTACAACTAAAAAGATCTAAAAACCTCGAATAAATTTTCAGGGACACAAACATATTTATATAAATACATACATATTTACACTCACATATTTAGAAATATTGCTTTTCTCTTATTTTCTTTAATGAAACATCTGTCCAAGCTTTTTACATGTACTTTAATATCAGCATCCATTATCACTAGTGTCACTTCCTGAGTCATCTAACACCATTTACTAGAGCATTATATTTGTCAGGAGTTCAGCTGAGCAGGAAAGAGCTGAGTTGCCAGGTGTCGGGATGGTTTATTAAGAAAACACCTAACGTGAAAGGGACAGGCCAGGCTTTTGTCACTCACTGTGACAGAGGCCGGGCTGGAGAAAGTGTCAACCCCTGACCCCCACTCCTCTCCATTTTTCCTCAGAGCGGTACCAGTGGAGGGCCAGGTGGGTTCTGAGGACTGACAGTGAAGAAAAGTGTTTATTTTTTCAAATAGATCTATCAAAACATGAAACCAGATTCACCTTTTTGACTTTTGGTTTTTGATTTCTCATCGTGAGCCATTATTGCTTATACAGTCGCCATTCATTTGCCCTATCTATAATTTGAATGCTCTATAAATATATTTTACTAAAATAGAACAGTGGTTCCTGAGCTAGTCATAATAATAGGTATTATTCATGAGGTTTTAATATTTATGAACAGCATGTTTGGCATTTTTACAAACACTGTATTAACTCATTGAACATCACAATAACCACATCAGATAGGTACAATTTTTATGACAGTTTCAGACAAGAAAAAGCAAAGAGTTAATAGTTGCATGATTTGCAAAGATTTTTGACTAATGCTAGTTTTAGTTTTAGCAAGTGATCAAAAGCTAATGTTAAGTTGTTTGTGTATTTATCTATTACGAAATAATAATTTAAAGAAGTGTCTATCTGTGGTGACAGAAACTGTTCAATAATATATAAATTCAAATTTCCCTACAAAGCTTTAAAATAATACATACCAATTTTTGTCCCCTTACCCCCATCCCAGTAAGTGGAATGAACAAAAATAAGAATGAAATTTTTAATCTTCCATTCCCTAGAGTATTAAATTCTGTCCCCACCACCCCCTCCACAAAAGAAACTTTTTTTCAAACAGTAAGGATGGCATAAATAACCTAGAGTATTTATTTCAAGTATAACCAAGCGTTCTGTGCTGTAGCTTATATCTGTCATGGTGTTGAAAAAGATTTTAAAAGAGTTACATATCTTCTATAAATGTCAAAAGGTAATGTCCACTCTTGGTTTTCAAAACATTGAGGTTTGTAATACAAAATAATGGTTTCTCTATAATTTTTGACAAATAGTAACATTTCTTAACCTAGTTGAAGCCCAAGTGCTCTCTTTTAGAAGCAATTGATAATCTACAATTTCTTGTCAGACTGAACACTAGATTGCACATGATTTTCTGGCTATTTAACTAATGGGAGAATGGAATAAACTATGTAGCAGGTCATTTAACTCCTCTTTCTCGTTGGGAAAAATGATAAATTTTGAGACGTGAATCATTGTTTAGTGTTATCTTTCATTATTTTGAAATATACTATTAAGTTGCAGTGTGTTTTGAAATATTTCCAGAAGACACTTAGTGATATTACAATCACTAATGATAATAGACTATGGTATTAAAAAAATAGAACGGAACAAAAAGATGACTTAAAGTCATAGAACTGTAAATAACATGGTCTTACCAGAAAAGTCATCCATCCATCCACTTTCTCATTTGTAAAGTGCCTGATGCCACTATAATATATTATTATGACAGGATGCCGTATCAGAATTCTTAAAGAATATGGGTCCCAAAGTTTTGCAGAGAGGTCTCAGTAATGCAAAGATGCTTTACATTTGAGAGCAGGAGTGGCAGTGTAGACAACAGGCATACATTGAAAATCAAGTAATTGCCAGACTCCGTAATCTTTCAGACATAACCCAGTCCTTGAACTCATTGCCTGGTGGCAAACAGATAAAAAATATGTCAATAATACTATAAGAGATCAGATCAAGTGTTTTGAGAATTTCAAGGATATGATATAAAAGAAATGCCTAGAACAGGGATCCTTTATCCAAGGTTCTATTCATAGAAGCAAGGTCCAATTATTTCATGTCTCTCAGTATTCAATGTGAAGATTGGTATGTGAGATGTCAAATAAAGAAAGTATGAAATCTGATTATGTTTTTTCGAACTGTCTGCTTATTCCAGAATACATGGATCTCTGTCAAGAAAACTGAAAAAGAAGAAAAACATTATTCATCAAGGCTGTCTAAGTACTTATTAATAGGCAATATTTACATATGATATCTGACTACTGATCCTTTCAGTACATTTTGGTTTTACAATTTCCATTCATATAAACAGACAAAAGGGAGACAATAAATAGAATTAAATGGAGTGGAATTGAATAAGAAATAGATATACAAAAGATGATGATATATGTATTTATTATTAGAGACTATTAATGGTAGTTTAAATTTTCTGAAAGTCAGTAAAGAAAAACAAAACAAAAGAAAAAACATGCTTTTCATGATCAGATGGAGGAAAATGTACTCTTCCCTTTTTGTTAAATATTTTTTTAATTCAAGTATAACATAAACATAGAAAAGTTCACAAATGTTGTTTGTTGTTTGACTTTTAATCAAATGTACACACATGTGTAACTAGTCCAAATCAAGCCCTCAAAAGTCCCCACCGTGTCCCCTTCCTGTTACATACTCAGAGCAAATGCTCTCGCTTTTACGTCACGGACACCCCGTGCCTAGCTTCTTTCATTCAGCATTGTGCTTGTGAGATGAGTCCAGGTCAAGGCGTGTGGTTCTACTGACTTTGTTGTCATTGCTGAATAGTATTCCACAGAGCTTGTGGCTCTTTCTGAAGCACAAACTCGTCGTCCCTGTTCTTTCATGATGTGGACGGATCCATGGGCAGGAGAGGCAGGCTAGCACAGCTGTGAAGAGCACAGGCTCTGGAGAGTGTCTGCCCTGTCCCTTACCATCTGCGTGCTCCTGAACAACTGAATTTTTGTCGTTAAAATTTTCTTCTCTAGATTGGGAATAGTAATGTTACCACATTGGTCTTAGGGGAACTAGTTGACCAAAAAAATCAAAATGAAAGCATGTTCCTGTTCAAGGCAGTCTGCCAAATATAAGTAGCAGCATCAGGGCAAGGATAAACCCCATTAATAGCTGTATGTAAAAATTAGGTGGTCTATTCCATTAACTGGTACTTCAGCACAAACTTACTTCATAGCTTCATTTTCTATCACTTTTTATATAGACATAAAAAATGAAATGTGTGCTATTAATAACTGAAATAATTTTCTTCTTTTAAAATTCCTTAATGATTTTCCAGAGTGAAACAAACTGCAATACCTTACCCAGTCCTTTAAAATAAACCACAGATATGTAAAATCATGTCCTCTTCTACCTTGGTTTCTCTTTTTAATTTTAATATACAATTAATACTGACTGCCTTTATCACCACCTTTTTAACATCAAAAAGAGATTAAACAGTATTCCTAGTCATCATTTCCTCTGTTCCCACTCTGGATCATCCCATTAAACCTTCTTTTTTTTTTTTTTTTTGAGAGGGGGTCTTGCTCTGTTGCCAGGCTGGAGTCCAGTGGCATGATCTTGGCTCCCTGCAACCTCTGCCTCCCAGGTTCAAGTGATTCTCCTGCCTCAGCCTCCCAAGTAGCTGAGATTAGAGATGCTTTGTAGTTTTAGTAGAGACGGGGTTTCTCCCTGTTGGTCATGCTGGTCTTGAACTCCCGGCCTCAGGTAATCCGCCCACCTCAGCCTTCCAAAGTGCTGGGATTACGGGTGTGAACCACCGCCCCTGGCCTAAACCTTTTTGTTTATCCATAGGGACCTTCAGTGTGTTTATGTGTGTGCGTGCATATATACAAACAATACTTAGCATTAACAAATACATTTTTATCCCTTGTATATATTTCTAGTAAATATGACTTGGAGAGTCATATTTGCCTGTTTTTTAATTTTATCAGTCAAAGAGAGACAGGGAGAGAGAGAAACAAAGAGATCAAAATTTTGTGCTAAGCAAAAATCCAAGAGGGCCCCAAGATTCTTGCTGCCTAGTGTATAATACCTCCTAGTTATTCTGTCAAACAGTAATTTGGTTATTCTATATTGTGGGAAAAGCTGTTAAAGACATAATTAAATCTGTGGTAATTTTTAATGCAGAAACAGAAAAATAATACAATTTATGTCCAGGTGCTCCTTTTCATTTCAAAACTTAGAAAATTTAGAGCTGTATTTACCTAAAGAGCTCTTCTCCATCCAAGTCTTTCTTCCACATAACTGTTCCCCAGACTATTTCCAGACAAAAACAATGTATACACACTACATATTATCATTTAAACAATAGATACCTATAGAAAACATTTTACAGCTTTAAAAATTTTTCTTTATACCTTGCCAATAACTGCGTAGTAAAATATAATCAACCTCTCTATCGTGGAGACCATATTTGCTTCCAAATTTTTACTGTTGCAACAAGGGTGCCATAATAAACTTTCTGTTGCTACAATTTAATTGCGAGATTATCCTTTTATAGTTATGGGGAATCAGCAATCTTTTGCTCTACAGTTGTTTCTCCTAACCGTGATTTCACTTTTTACTGTTTCAGTTACCTGTAGTTAACTGTGGTCTGAAGATGTTAAATAAAAATTTCCATAAGTAAACAATTCATAATTAATCAATTGTGTACCATGCTCAGTAGAGTGATGAAATCTCATGTTGTCCAGCTCTGTCCTGGAACATGAATCATACCTTCCTCCAGAGGTTCCAGGCTGCAGAAGCTCCTTTCTGATTAGCCACTTAGAAGCCCAAACACAAGAGTAGCGATGCTGGCAAAAAAGATATAACAAAGAGAAGTTATAAAGTGTTTCCCCTAAGTAAAAAGGTGAAAGTTACAGCCATAGTGCATTATAAGTGCTTAGTTAAGATGGAAAAGGCATTAAATTTGTGAGTGGAAGACATCGTGGTTTAATTGACAGCATTCAGATTCAGTATCTAAACATATCTAAACACAGAAAAAGTACAGTAAAAATACAGCATAAAAGACTAAAATATGGTACACCTCTACAGAGTAGCTCTTATTATGGCAAAATAGATGTATATACAGTGCATATTTGACAGAGACATCATTATATGATGCATGTCTGTACTTATAAAAAATCTAAAATGGGTATACTTTATGCCAACTTAATTTGTCTTACATGAATTAATCTTAAAATATTATCTCTGCTTAAATCCAGGAGTTCGAGTTTAAGGTGAGTTATGATTGTGCCACTGCACTCTAGCCTGGACAATAGGTAGACCTTGTCTCTAATAAATATATTAAAAAATTATCTCATTGATAAAATAAATAAAAATAGTAAAGCATCTGATTGGGAAAATAGGCAACAGAAATAAAAACTGGTAGAATAGTCTTTCCTTCTCCATTTGAAATATGTTCCCAAACCCCTTTTGAGTGGTGCTACTTGGGATGGTAGAATGAACCTGACTGCCTTATATCAGAATACACTTCCATTCATGTCTTTCACCACAAATTTGAAGCCTTTTTAACTGAGCATGTAACATGCTCTGCGGCCATAACTTTTGCAGTTTGAGGTGCGACAGCAGATCTAGCACAAATTTTTTCTTCTTCACAATTTCATGGACAGATGTGTTCTTAGGGTAAATTTTAGCAAGCTCAGTATACATTTTTCCTTTTTTTCTTATTAAGTTGAGAGCTTTCACCTTTTCACCTAAATGAGCACTGTATAGTTTCTCTTTGTCATATCTCAATTGCCATTATCACTACTCTTGGGCTTTGGGGATGTTAGTAGGTAAAATATGCGTTCCTTTAACTCAAGTGCTGTGATTCTGGGACAGCGGATCTGATAACCAAGAGGGCTACTGAGTGGCTAATGGGCAGGTAGAGTGGGGATGCTGGACAAAGGGAGAATTCATGTCCTGTGCGGGACTGAGTGAGATTTCCTCATACTGCTCAGAACATTGCTCAATTTAAAGTTTATGAATTGTTTACTTTTGGAACTTTCCATTTAACAGTTTCGAACTGTGGTTGACCTTAGGTAACTGAAAACCCAGAAAGTGAAACTGTGGATTAGAGAGGACTACTGTACACTTCACATAAAGTTTTGTCTCCTTTATTTCTAAAGTTGCTTATAGAGGTAGAAGAGTGACTACATAGTTGTCATGCTCTCCTGATAGCTAAATGAGAAAATCCAGGCCAAGATGCATGACCTAGTGATTGTTTTGTAGTTGTGTCTTTGTTCTTAATCTTCCTTATAAAGCTACAGGGCTGTTAGGCACTGTGGTTAGCTTATTTTTATTTTATTTATTTATTTTTTTTACTTATTTCTGGTTTAGTCTTGGGAGAGTCTACGTGTCCAGGAAGCTTATATTTTTAAAATATTATGTCTGTTACAGTTATGTAGATATTCACATGAAGTAATTTGACTTAGATTTAAAATTATACTCACATTTTAATAAAGAATAATATAATCAGTAATAAACTAATCTCTGTCAGTTTTTTTAAAAAATATTTTATTTGCAGGTTTGTCACTTATGTTCTAATGTTTATACAAAAGCAAGAGAATTTTAAGAATTGATCTTTTGCTCCATTATTATACAATAGGGCAATGAATGGTAAGACAGAAGACAGAATGAACTTTTTCAGAATTGGGATCAAATTGCATATCCTCATCACCACGGCTTCGCTCTACCATCTTTAAAGAGATGTGATATAAACATATCAATACAGAGATACTATGTCAATATATCAATACAAAAATACTATATCAATATACTGATGATAACCATATCAATATTTTTGTATCTGACCTCAAAGAATGTTAATTAAGGTTGACTGGTAGACCACATTTGCTTTCTGTTGTCACACATTTTGAAGACAGACAAGGATTTAAATAGGTTACCAAGTGAATGTTTAAAAAAAAAAAAAAAAACTCGAGGTTTGAGAAAGTGGCTTATGAATCAATAGTTTACTATTTTCTGTTTTCATACTGCTTTCTGAATCTAATGGCTCCTGTGGCAGGAATAGCTGTAAGAAATTATTCAGACCTGCTGAAATGTAGAAGAGTAGAACCACATGCCCTTCATTATTTGTATGGATATCATATATTTCTTCCTTCTAATGCTTCCTAGCTCCCATTGAGTTAACGTTGCTGCCCCTTGCCTTGAATTAAAGCATCCATCTCTCTTCTGAGAAGAAGTTAAACATTAATACTGTATTTTTCTCTCCAACTAAATGCTAGATGAGCATGATTTCTCCTTTGCTTCTTTCCGAGGCATGAAGGCAAAGCCTCAATAGTTTCTCTATCAATTGAGAGGTTATGCTTGACAAAGTTGGATGAGGAAGAATTGACCACCTCCCTCAGGCTTTCGGGTTGTACAGTTCTCAGAGACTTCCATTGAGTAGGTTTCAACAAATCATTTTAAGGAAAACAAAAAAGTTAAAAATAAACAATAAGAAAGGCACAGTGGCTCATTCGTGTCCTAGCACTTTGGGAGGAGGAAGTGAGAGGACTGTTTGAGCCCAAGAGTTTGAGACCAGCCTGTGCAACATAGTGACACCCCATCTTTATGAAAAATAGAAAATTAGCCAGACATGGTGGTACATGCCTGTAGTCCCAGGTACATAGGCCGAGGCAGGAGGATCCCTTGAGCCCAAGAGGGAGAGGCTGCAGTGAGCCATGCTTATGCCACTGCACTCCAGCTTGGGTGACAGAGGGAGACACTGTCTAAAAAAAACACAAAACAGAAGTAAGCAATGTTAAGTGTTAGCAAAAAATATAATTCTATCAATGTCATAGTCTGTTCCAGCAAGTTGCATTCTGTTATGTGCTAACTTTTAATTGATGTGTGTCTCTAAATACGACAATGGCTTGGAAATCCTAACAGTGTTTACATATAGGACTGATTAAAATATGATTTCTAGACCCATCTACGTCTAGATCTGACTCACTCAGGCCTGTAGGTATTTAGCATGTTTTTCTTAAATCATATTTAAATGAATTTGTTAAATTTGGTTGTTAACTTTATAAACATCCTTATTTGTAGGGATAATCCTTATTTTACAAAACATTATTTTTAAACAATATGAAGCATTTTTATTTAAACAACTTCAATTTAGCACTAAAATTATTTAATTATTATTTAATCTATTGAGAATAAACATTTTTCTGATATATAAATTTGTATTAATTCAAAATAGTTCCAGGATATATGAAAGCTATACATTAATTTCAATCATCATTACATTTGTTCTTTCTTTTCTCTCCTCTTTTTCTATTTTCTCTGGTTTTAATTGAGCATGTTATACTAGTTAATTTTATTCTCTGTCAGCATGTAATTTATACTTAACGCAAACGTTTTAAATGGTTGCCCTAGGGTTTACAACATATATGTTTACATAATCTAAGTACAATGTCAAATAAAAACTTATGAGCCAGGCAGGAGAGGTGGCTCACGCCTGTAATCCCAACACCTTGGGAGACCAAGGTGGGCGGATCACGATGTCAGGAGATCAAGACCATTCTGGCTAACACGGTGAAACCCCGTCTCTACTAAAAATACAAAAAAATAGCTGGGCATGGTGACACAGGTCTGTAGTCCCAGCTACTCAGGAGACTGAGGCAGGAGAATCGCTTGAATCTGGGAGGCAGAAGTTGCAGTGAGCCAAGATTGCGCCACTGCACTCCAGCCTGGGCAACAGAGTGACACTCCATCTCAAAAAAAAATACATACACACACACACACACACACACACACACACACACACACACGACTGTATTGGATACCTCATAACGTAGTATTACCAGTATGTCTGTCTTATTTCTTGTGATTTTACTGCCATTTATTTATTTATTTTGAGACAGAGTCTAGTTCTGTCACTCAGGCTGGAGTGCAGTGGCCTGATCTCAGCTCACTGCAACCTCCGCCTCCCGGGTTCAAACAATTCTCCTGCCTCAGCCTCCTGAGTAGCTGGGATTATAGGCACCCACCACCATGCCTGGCTAATTTTTGTATTTTTACTAGAGATGGGGTTTCACGTTGTTGGCCATGCTGGTCATGAGCTCCTGACCTCAGGTGATCCACCCGTCTCGGCCTCCCAAAGTGCTGGGATTACAGGCATGAGGATTTTACTGCCATTTATCTGACATCCCTGAGCAATGATGAATTGATTATTGTTGCTATCATTGCTGTCAATAATTATCTTTTTGATCAATTAAGATAAGAAAAACTTTTAAAAAATTGCACATCCATCCAAGTTTCTCATGTATATTACTTTATTTAATCTAAAGAATTTCTTTTAATATTTTTTACAGTGTAGATCTTCCAGTAATGAATTCCTTCAGTTGTTCTTCTGAAAAAGCCTTTATTTCTTCTTCACTTTTGAAGGATAATTTTGCTAGATATGTTATTCTAAGTTGGCAGTTTTTTTCTTTCAACACTTAAAAACGTTACTCCACTCTATTTGGTTGTATGATTTCTGATGACAGGTTCGTTGTCATTCTCATCCTTGCTTCTGTATAGTTAAGATGTACCCAACTTTCTATAAGATTTTCCCCCTGTATTTTTTTTTTTGGCAGCTTGATGATGTTATGCTTAGATACATGTATGTGTTTGTGTGTGTGTGTGTGTGTGTGTGTGTGTCTGTGTGTCTGTGTGTACGTGTGTATTTCATATTCATCTTGTTTGGCGTTCTCTGAGCATCCTGGATGTGTGATTTGATGTATCATATTAATTTTGGAAAATTCTCAGTCTTATTGTTTCAAATATTTATCTTGCCTTATTCTTGTTCTTTTCTTTTCCTGCTGTTTAATTATGGATATAACTTTTGATATCATTCCATATTTCTTGGACGTCCTGATCTGTGTCTTCATTCTTTGGTTCCCTTTGAGTTACAGGTTATATTAACCTATCTTCAAGCTCACTAGTCATTTCCTCAGTTTTCTTGAAAGTCTTCATGAGCTTTGTCTTAGTCCTTTGCTGCGGTTGTAACAAAATACTTGAGACTGGGTAATGTGTGAAGAATAGAAATTTGTTTCTCACACAAATCTGGAGGCTGGAATTTCAAGATCAAGGCACTAGCAGGTTCGACGTCTAGTAAGGGCCAATTCTTCCCCTCAAAGATGGCACCTTGTGGCTGCATCCTCCAGGGAGGATGAACTCTGTTTCTTTACATGGCAGAAGGGTGAAAGGGCAGAAAGGACCCAGCAAGATCTCTTCAGCCCTTCTTGGTTACTAATCTCATTCATGAGCAGGTGCCCTCATGGAGTCATCACCCACTAATGGCCCACCTCTTAAATACTGTCGCATTGGTAATGAAATTTCAAACCTGATGGTAAAGGGAACACAAATATTCAAACCATAGCAAGCTTATTAAGAGCATTCTTAATTTCCATTTCAGTAGTTTTGATTTCAGGATTTTCTTTTGATTTTTTTTTCTTTATCGGTCTTATCTCTCCGCTGACATTAATGTAAAAAAAAAAATTCCATTAGATAGCTTAATAACAAAAAACAAGTTTTCCATTAGAGCTCTTAATATATTGAGTACAATCATTTAAATATCTTTTCTGATAAATATGAAATCTGTATTTTTCTATTCTGATCTTAATGATTGCTTGTCTATTCAGCATGCTTTTCTTTTCTATTCTTTTTTTTTTCTTTTTGCCTTTGGTATGCCTTGTAATTTTCTGTTGTCAGCTGGACACATCGTATCAGGTAATACGAATCCTGGTAAATATGTCCCTAGTGTAAGGACTTATATAAGTTAATCTGGCTAAGTGTGGACTGTTTTTTATGTTTACTGTAGCTGTAGTTAGGAGAGAATTTAAATTTTGCTTGTGTGCCTGTTTTTGTCTCCAGTCTTGCCTTTGAGGCTTCCTTTTGTACTGCTTGTTAGATGGAGTCTTTGCCTTACAGCTATTTCTTCTGTAATCCAGTGTAATTAAACTGGCTTTTGTTAGAGTGTTGGTGGAGCTTAGAAAGGGACATGCTCTGTAATCCTCTAATTAAATCTCAGTCTCTAACTGGAGCTGTGTTTTGGGAATGTGGCCTTTACAAGTGTTTCTTGTCCTCTGGGTAGATTTTTTAAAATATTAATTAATTAATTATTGTTGTTATTGTTATCTCTACTCCCTTCTCTGGCCAAACATTCCTTGTCAGTTTCTTTAGCCCTCTCTCCCCTGTTGACTATGTTTTGTTCTTTTGTTTTGATTTTTTTTCTTCCTTAGGTGAGGCAGAAAGGCTGAAGGTGTTGAAGTGAGAAGCACATGTCTTCCCACTGGGGATAAATTTTTAGTATTGTTCTTTGGTGATGTCTTCCCTCCTGGACAGTAAGCATGTGTTAAAGAAATATCTTAGGAGCTTCATAATGGATATTTTTTTCCCCATTCCTTGTCAGCACTATTAAGAGATCTTTCTCAGATCCTTACCAAGAGAAGCTGGTGAGGTTTCTGGAGGGAAACCACGTGAAGTATAGTCTCCACTGCCACCATTGCAACTAATTAGGAAGTGATGCCTTTTTTGTATTTCTATATTTTATTATTTTGGCTCACAATTAATTGCATACTCAGTTTTGACAAAATTGATTTATTTCTCATAATGACTATATTTTAATTTTCTAAGTAGTCAGTTAGAATGCAATCCCATGTATAGTTTGTACTAAACCTATTTCAGCTTATTGTATAACTTTGGTGTTTCAGAAAAAGACAAATTGAATTGAAAGTTTTTGTTATCATTTCATGGAGTTTCAGATTCCGGCAATACTCCTGTGAGCTCACACCTTAAAGTTTGTAATTTTCTCTTCTTATTGGTACTGCTGAGCTGTTGGTGTTTCATTGTATAACAAAATATAAAGCACTTTGTAGAAAATGAAAGCACACACTCAGAAAGCATTTTAAAAGCTACTCAGAAAAGCTACACTACTTTGCTATATCATCATTTATTATTGTACACTAGATAATTATATATTTCTAATAGTTTTTCCTAGGTCATTTAAAAAAAATTATTTATTTTTTTAAATAAACATAAAATATACGCTCAAGTAATACATAACCACTTTTTTGTTTGCTTTTTAGACTAAAAAGACAGTAAAGAAAAGATCTAGAAACCAGAATAGAGAAATGACCAATATCAGAAAGTAAGGAATACTACTACTGATTCCAAAATCATTAAAAGAGTTAAAGTGGAATACCACAAACAACCCTATGCCACACATTTGAAAACTGAGATGAAATGTAACCATTCTTAGAAGAAAAGAGACTACTGAAACTCATAAGAAAATCTAGATAACATAAATAGTCTTGAATTTAGAGTTAAAAGCATTCCAGAGTAGAAATCTACCAAATAGAAAACTTACAAAATACAGAGTTTCAGGCCCAGATAATTTTACAGGAAAATACTTAAGATACATTTAAAGAAGAAAAAATAACCATCACACATAATTTCTTCCATAAATGAGAGAGGACTTTGCAAGTCTTGTATGAAGTCAACATTACATTGATAGAAATACCAAAGGAATGATAAGAAAAATAAAATGCACATCAACATACTTTATGAATTTGGACACAAAATTCCGAATATATAAGCAAGCTGACTGCAAAAAAAATAATAAAGATAAAATAAGCTTTTATTACTCTCTCCTCTACAATGTTTTGGAAGACTTTGAGAAGGCATAGTATTAGTTCTTCTCTAAATGTTTGGTAGAATTCAACATGAAGGTTTTGGGCTTTTCTTTGATGGGAGGCTTTTTGTTACTGATTCTATTTTCTTACTCGTTACTGCTCTGTTCAGATCTTCTCTGTCTGCATAATTCAGTCTTGGTAGTTTGTATGTTCCCAGGAATTTATCTATTTCTTCCAAGTTATCCAAACTTTAGTGTATAATTGTTCATATTAGACTCTTATAATCTTTTGTACTTCTGTAATTTCAGTTGTAATAGCTTTGCTTTGATTTATAATTTTATTTATTTGTGTCTTCTCTCTTTTATTCTTAGCCTATCATTATCCTAATACCAAAACTAGACAAAGATACTACAAAAAAGGAAATTACAAGCCAATATCTCTAATAAAAATAGATGCAGCAATTCTCAACAAAATACTAGTAAATCAAATTAAGCAACAC
Organism: Theropithecus gelada; assembly: GCF_003255815.1. Lineage (NCBI taxonomy): Eukaryota > Metazoa > Chordata > Mammalia > Primates > Cercopithecidae > Theropithecus > Theropithecus gelada. Next base: position 175,513,012 of record NC_037672.1, on the reverse strand, counting down.
ATTAAAAGGATCACTCACCATGATTAAGTAGCATTTATTCCTGGGATGCAAGGATAATCCAACAGATGCAAATTAATAAAAGTGAGAAACCACAACAGATTGAAACATAAAAATTATATCCATCAGCTCCACAGATATGGAAAAAGCATTTGACACAATTCAACATTTTTTCATGGTAAGAGCTCTCAATAACTTAGGTATAGAAGGAGTGTATCTTATCACAAAAACAGCCATATATGACAAGCCCACAGATAACATCATACTCAATGGTGAGAAGTCAAAAACCTTTTCTCTAAGATCATGAATAAGACAAGGATGACTTATTCTCAGCACTTCTATTTAACATAGTACTGGGAGTCCTTGGCAAAACAGTTAGGCAAGAGAAAGATATAAAAGGCATCCAAATAGGAAAGGAAAAAGTTAAATTGACCTTGTTTGCGGATGACTTGATCTTATAAATAGAAAACTCTAAAGATTTCAGCAGAAAACTGTTAAAGTGTAATAAGCCAATTTATTAAAGTTGCAGAATACAAAGTCAATGTACAAACATCAGTAGCATTTCTATACACCAGCAGTGAACTGTCTTTAAAAAATAAAAAAAAAAAAATCCGTTTACAATAGTCATAAGAAAAAAGCCCACAGAGAAATAAATTTAACCAAGGGGGTGAAAGATGTGTACACTGAATACTATGAAATACTGATAAAAGAAATTGAAGAAGACACAAATAAATAGAATGGTGGCCCCTATTCATACATTGGAAGAATTAATATTGTTAAACTGTCCATACTATCAAAGGAATCAACACATCAAGTGTAATTACTATTAAAGTTAAAAGATATATTTAAAAGCTACAAAGATGTATTTTCACAGAAATGAAAAAAAGATTTATTGAACTGAAAAGGACTTCAAACAGCCAAAACAATCTTGAGCAAAATGAACAAAGCTGGAAGTATCGCAATACCTGACTTCAAAATGTACCATAAATCTATAGTAAGCAAGAAAGCATGGTACTAGCATAAAAAGAGATACAGAGACCAGTTGAACAGAATAGAAGTGAGTTTATGCATTTACTGCCCATTGATTTTTTAACAAAGATGTCAAGAATATACAAGTGGGAAAGAACAATCTCTTGCACAAATGCTGCTGGAAAACTGCATATCTACGTACAGAAGAATAGAAATATAACCCCGTCTCACATCATATACAAAAATTACCTCAAAATGGATTAAATACTAAAAATATAACCTAAACTATAAAGCTCCTAGAAAAAAAAGTAAAGGGAACATTTTATAAAACTGGTTTGGGCAATAAATTTTTGGACATTACTCCAAAAGCACAAGCAACAAAAACGAAATACACAAATGAGATTATAGCAAAATAAAAGTCTCCTGCACAGCATAAAAAACAACCAATATAGTTAAGAAACAACCTAGAAGATGGGGGAAAATATTGGCAAACGATTCATCTGATAAGGGATTACTATTCAAAATATGTAAGGAACTCAAATAACTCAATAGCAAAAAAAAAAAAAACCTGATTAAAAATAAGAATCAAAATAGGCACAACTATCAAAAGAAGACATGTAAATGGCCAAGAGATATTTGAAAAAATGCTCAACATCACTGATCACTGGGGAAATGCAAATTATAGCCAGAATAAATTATGGTCTCACACCTGTTAATATGGCTATTTTAAAAAAGACCGGGCCGGGTGCAGCGGCTCACGCCTGTAATCCCAGCACTTTGAGTGGCCAAGGTGGGCGGATCACAGGATCAGGAGATTGAGACCATCTTGGCCAATATAGTGAAACCCTATCTCTACTAAAATACAAAAAATTAGCCGGGCGTGGTGGCACGTGCCTGTAATCCCAGCTACTTGGGAGGCTGAGGCAGGAGAAATTGCTTGAACCTTGGAGGCGGAGGTTGCAGTGAGCACCACTGCACTTCAGTCTGGCAACAGAGCAAGACTCTGGCTCTTAAAAAAAGAAGAAAAAAGAAGAAGAAGAAGACTGAAGGTCAAATAATGAGATCACTCCAAATAGCTGAGGTTACCTGCAAATTGTTTAGTGGCAAACATGGTTTTCTGAGAAAAAATAAAAGGACTAAAGATATTAAGTGTTGGCAATTATCTGGAGAAAAGGAAACACTTGCACATTGTTGGTGAAAATGTAAATTAGTACAGCTATTTCATAAAACAGCACAGAGGACTGTTGAAAAATAAAAATAGAACTACCATTATGAATCAACAATTCTACATCTGGGAATATAGTCAAAGGAAATGAAATCAGTACGTCAAAGAGATATCTGCACCCCTCTGTTCATTGCAGCATTATTTAAAATGGCCAAGATACGGAATTAACCTTAGTGTCTATTAATGGATGAGTGAATCGAAGAATCTAAGTATGGATAAATACAATGTGGTATATAGACACATGGAATACTATTTAGCATCATAAAGAAGGAAATTCTGTCATTGCTGGCATTGTAGATGAACATAGATGACATTATGTTGAGTGAAGTCAGCCAGCAACCAAAAGACAAATACAGCATGATTTTACTTATATACAGAATTTAAAAAGTGGAACTCAGAAGCAACAAGTAGAGTGGTAGTTACCAGAGTCTGGGGTCAGGGGAGTTTGGGCAGACTTTGGTCAGAGGATACAAAATTTCGGTTAGATATGAGCAATAATTTTAAGAGATCTATAGAGTATAGTGGCTATAGTTAATAATAATATGTTGTATACTTGAAAATTGCTAGAAGAGTAGATTTGAAGTGTTTTAATTATAAAAATGTATGTGAGATAACATTTTAATTATGTTAACAAATTATTAATTTCACATCATATACATATTTTAAAACATCATGTTGTATGCCATAACTATAAAAACAATTTTATGTTGTCAATTAAAAACATATTTTAAAATATTATAAAGACAGGACATAGTGAATGACTGGGTTTCATCCTGGATATTCAACGATGGTTCAATATTTGAAAATTAAATCAGTGTTGTTTACTATAGTAATAAACTATGTAAGAAAAACCACAATCACTTTAACATGTTCAACAAAAACATCCATTTGTAGCACTTGGAATCAAGTGTATTTACTATAGAAGGAGGGAAAAATACACAGCTATCACTTGTCATTCTGATAACTTATGAGCCATCAATTCGATTCCACTGTAGTCCTACAGGCACTTAGTTTTGTCAACATCATGGTATAACTTTCTGCACCTGATTGTAATTTATGTCTCACATAGCCTAAAAGTCACTTATAATTTACAATCAGTAGTCTACTAAAGAGCCTGGAATCACTATTTTACCCTCTCAAACATGAAATTCTTTGTGTATTCATATCCCAATAACATTTTAGATAGCAAAAACTGTGTTGTTTCATTCATTGAACTTATCTGAGGATTCAACATATTTCTGACAGTGCTAAGTGCTGCTGTAACATTTTTTGAAAAAGGCAAAAAAAAAAATCTATACAAAGTCAGTGACTATGTCTTTATGAATATTCCAAACTGAGGCACAGGTGACAAACTGGAGTCTGAGGATATATTCAATGTAATGTTCAACCTGTCTGTATTCCTCTAAAGGAAAGGATTTGCATGTTTTCCAAAAGAGCATCATGCACCCCTCCCTTAGATATTATGTGTCTGCTTACTTTTATTCCACAAACTGTCCAATTCAATGATTTCATGCATGAAGTTCCTGGGGCTGTAATTATTTGATTTTATAATCTGCTGTCTCTTAGAAGATGAGAAATTCAAGCAAATAATAAATTAAGGGAGAAAATTCCAACCATTATGAGCATCTCAAAGGAAAAGTCCTTGGTGCTACACCAGACATGTCAGAGAAGATTTCTATTAGCATGAATGTAAGTTTACATCTGAAAATGTGTTTGAGGTTTCTTAGACAGGCTGGGAGATTGTAGAGCAATAGAAACAGTAAACATGTAAAAATTATTCTTCGTCCGAGATTCTGAGATAGTGATCTGTGGACCTCGTAAAGGTCTCTGAGATTTTGTTCAGGATATTTGGGAGGTCAAAATTATGGCATTTCACTGTCTTGAGATTTGAAATGATAATGTGAAGGCAGTGGTGGGAAACACTGCTGCAACCCTAGAACATGTTAAAACAGGGCACCTGGCCGGGCGCAGTGGCTCACCCCTGTAATCCCAGCACTTTGGGAGGCCACGGCAGGTGTATCATGAGGTCAGGAGATGAGACCATTCTGTCCAACATGGTGAATCCTCCTCTCTATTAAAAATATAAAAATTAGCCGGGCGTGATTTTGTGTGCCTGTAGTCCCAGCTACTTGGGAGGCTGAGGCAGGAGAATCGCTTGAACCCAGGAGGTAGAGGTTGCAGTGAGCCAAGATTGCACCACTGCACTCCAGCCTGGCAACAGAGCAAGACTCCGTCTCAAAATAATAAATAAAATCCTTAGTAAAAAAGTAAAATTTACAAATGTTGTTATCTAACGATGTTTCAGTACCATCTTTTGTTATTCTGCATGACAAACTACTCGTAAAGCAACTCTACTGAAAGTACAATGCTTTTGTTGAAGAACATGTGCAAGATTATTTGTGTTGTGAGTGGAGTGAGCTATTTCTACTTACACGCATCAGTATGGTTAAGCTAATGTAGAAGTAGTTGGTGAGAGACAGACCATAAAGGACCTCTGGGCCTGCATTAAAAATTGTGCTCTTATGTTAGGAAAAGAGAGAAGCCATTTAAGGAACTTGAGCATATTAGGAGAAAATTTCAATATTTAATTTACCAATTTTACTGAACTGCTTCAAGATTATAACTGTACCTCAGTAATGGTCCAAACCCAACCATATTTCTCTATTAAGTTTACTTCCCCACTCTATCAGCTAAAATTTGTTGTATCATTTGATGTCTTCATTGTTCCCATTCACCTTCCTCTATTCAAGTCCTAAACTAACAACCTCACTTCTACCTTATGAAGTAAAAAAGAACACATCAGATATATGATGGCAACTTCTTCATCATACTGAGAATGTAATGCTGGGTCCTAAGAGATTATCTTTATAATCCTTTATAGTGAGGAAACTACAGGACCGAATTTTTTAGTTACAGTTTTAAAAGATATTTCTAATGTCTGTTAGCTTAGCAGTATCTATGTCCAAGATATTTATGAAAACCTATTTTTTTAATCCAGTGATTTTTAATCCATAATTAACAACAATATTTATGGCTAAACATTGCAACCTAGGCAGAAATACATAACTACGGTAGTTTCAAAATTCTGAAGCTGAAATGTCTGTTTCTTCTTTGGATCAATTTTACCTTAGATGCCATTCCTAGCCTGGAGCTCTGTGAAAACTTGGAGACAGATGATGCCTGAACAGGTCACTTAAAAAACAGACCCCCTAATAAAGACATTTTCTCACTTCAAAATTTTAGAGGGCCATTTTATTTATTTATTTATTTATTTATTTATTTATTTATTTATTTATTTTTAGGCAATTTCAGTCAACAACTAGAGGAAATGATCTTCAGTTCCCCAGGCAGGTCAAGACAGAATTATTCTTCCTTGCCATCAATTATTATTATTGACTGCTATTCTTAACTTTCTGTTGAAATTTCTTGAAGGTTTTATTTTGCTCTTCTAATGACTTCCCTTACTAAAATGGATTGGATGGCCCTGAAAACATCCCTCTAACGTTTTGCTTGAAGAAACCATGCAAAGTCATCAAATAAATGCCCATTACATGTCTAGATAGAAGATAAAAAAAAAAAAAAAAAAAACAGATGGATGGAATCAGTGTCCATCACAGAGAGGCCAAAAGAAACATATATAAGGGACTTAGAGTTCAGAATTGTGATCAAGCCCCTCCCTTATGCTGTATGTCCACTCACAGAGGTAAACAGAATGGAAAGAAGCCCTTCATCATGCGGCTTCACACTGGAAACCTAAATAATTACTCTGCTTTTGTGCTCCACAAATTCTTAATTTCACACACTCTAAAATCAGAGCTAAACTATGTATGTATGCTATACTGTATTTTTGTGTTAAAAATGTTTATTTGCTATATAGAGCGACATCTACAATAACCTAATTCTGGTGTTGCCTGTGTTTTTAATTCTTCATTTTCTAATACACTCAAAGCTTTTATAAACAGAAGTTGCTCAGAATCTTTCAATTCCTGAGAATCCACATTTATGGAAATACAAGAAAAATTAAACGCCAGTCCCATTTATTCTACTAACAATCTATTACACCAGTTAGAAATAAACATACTTAAGGAATTTACAGCAGCATAAAATCAGGAAACCTATTTTGGGGAGCTTAGAAATGCGGTTTTAATGTCCTATTGCTATGTTTATTTTCCCTAATTTGATGTTATTTATTCATGAGTAGTTGACAGGTAAAAGATAGCTAGCTAAAACTTCAATAGCAATTTTCCACTTGCAAGTGGAACAAAAGTAAAGGAAAAATAAAATATAATACTCACTTAATCAGATTCATTGAATTTCAGGAGGAAAAGATGTAGTGGGGAAAGCAGGAAAAGCACAATTAGAATAAAAATGTTACACCTTAAGCTGTGTCCATAATATAACTAAACAATCAGCCAAGCTTGCCTGCATTTTAAAGTGGCATTTCCAGTGATGTATGTGTATGCATATGAATGTGTGTGCTGCAATGCTGTAGAGATTGGGATAGATTTGAATGTACAGCCACACTAATTGTTTAATTAATTACAGAGAAATCTAAGAACCAATCAGTGTTTTCAGTTTAAATGTATTGTTATTTCATAAATACAGGTTAAGTCTTCTAAAAGTTGTATTCTCCCATATGTTCTAATTATGATAACTATTTCTTTTTTTTTTTCTAGTATAAAATTTTTCTTTCCACCTGAATAAAGTTGCAAAAAGGGCACCCATTTTGCTTCTTTCTTACAAATACCCTTTACAATGTCACTGTGCAGTTCCTCCCATTACGAAGTGGTGTATTTTTTCTCCTCTCCTTGAATCTGGTATATCCTTGTGAGATTCTTTGTCTAATAGAATGTAGCAGAAATGATGATGTTCCCATTCCAAGCCTTGTAGTCTCCCACTGTGTCTCTTTGGATTCCTCCGTTCCATGCGTCTAAGTCGACTGTAGACTGTGTAAACCTGAGCCTGACGTCACACAACTGGATGCAGCCACAACCTCAGTCATAGAAGAGAGATGAGTCAAGATCAGGAATGCCAAATTACAACTGACATGCAACTAAGACCAGATAAATGAGAAAACCCAGTTCCTACGAAAAGAACAACCATGATGAATCCAAACTACATTGGCAATCCACAAAAATGAAAGCTAGAATATTAAACATGTCATTAGCCACCGAAGTTTGGAATGCTGTGTTATGCGGCAACAAGCAACTTATAAGAAAAAACCCATATTGACATAACTTAAATGCCTGAATATTCTGCAAATCATTTGTTTAATCAGCAAAGCTGATTATCTGTTTATTTCACTTCAAGGGAAAAACATAAGAAGATGGGTACCATTGGAAGATCTCCAACTTATTTCATTTTTCTTGGTGTTTCAGTGTTTTTATTTTTATAAGATGCTTATAATTACAGAAAAAATATTCACATAGCTAAGCATAAAATTATCTCATTATCTTAGAAATGAAAGGTTGCTTCTTTTATACGTATTATTAGAGTAACAAAATATTTTATGTGAATATTGAAGAGTTTGTAACTATTTTGCATATTCATCAGAAACTATTTTATCAGTTATACAATTTATCTTTGCCTACTTGTACATAGAAAATACAAATAAATGGTACAAGCTTAATAAAACTTCATTGAAAACTCAGTGTTGCCAATTAAGGTACACATTGTATAATTACTAAATAATTTCTAGAAAACTGTATTATCTGCTCTAAGGATAAAATACACTGAAATATGGTTAAAAATATAAAAATATAACTCTGGGTGTTACCTATTGCTTCATTAATTCATAGAACCTTGGGAAAACTAAACTTCCACACCTGAATAAAGTGGTTCTTATTTTGAAAACTTGGATTTTCCTTTAGAACAGTTTCAGTGACATGTATCTTATGTAGCAGTCATGCTATTTAAGTTTCCTGTCATATACAAATATTATATTTTTAATTTTTACTGAGAAATGCTTCATACTGTAGCATTTAGATAATTAAGTGTTGAATTATATGCATGCTTCTGTATGTGTACACAGTGTGTGCAGTTTTTTAAACGTGTATGATATGTGGTACTAACAATGAATTCTCTTTAAAATTGCATAGAAATATTGAATTCATACAGTTTTTATAAAAGTAATTTTATTTGGCATTATGTTTATAAGTCATCTCTAGTAGTATAGAATATAATGAATTCAAATAATATGGAGAGATGTTTATTTGTTCTTCAAGTTATCATAAAATTTCTATTGTAGATTCCTTTGAGTAGAGAGATTTAATGGTATATGCTATTTGTATTGTTTACCTTTTCAATAACTTTCCAGATTTATAATGTGCATTTCAGTTGGTGAAATATTTAACACCACAATATGATGCCTGATTTAGCATGAAGTGGGAAATTATAGCACATAATTGAAATCTATGGGCTCATGAATTTCAGCCCGTACTTTAAAAAAATTGTGTCAGTTTCAAAATTAAATATTAATTCACTTTGCTTTAAAACATACAATTTATACACTTATCTTGTTTTATGAACAACTTAAAAACTTTTTAAAGCTCTAGAGTTTTGTTACATTTTACTGTTGTATACAAACAATCCAAGATGTAAGGATTGTTAGGGTGTTAGAGATATACTAAGATACTAATAGAGAAATAGCACATTTTTTTTTTTTTTTTCCCAAGACAGAGTCTTGCTCTGTCTTCCAGGCGAGAGCGCAATAGTGCAATCTCAGTTCACTGCAACCTCTGCCTCCCAGGTTCAAGCAATACTCCTACCTCAGCCTCCCAAGTAGCTGGGATTACAGGCATGTACCACCATGCCCAGCTAATGTTTGTATTTTGGGTAGAGACAGGGTTTCACCACGTTGGCCAGGCTGGTCTGGAACTCCTGACCTCGGGTGATCTGCCCACCTTGGCCTCCAAAAGTGCTGGGATTACAGGCGTGAGCCACCATGCCTGGCCTCATTTTAATTTGAATAAATCTAGAAATTTTATGTCAGGAACATCATTGATAAAGAGTTTGCAATTTATTATCTAGAACATTGACTATTTAATTCCCATTTTTGCTATTTGGTATATATTTGTAGATTATGTGGATGTAATATGATAAGTTATATTTAAAATGTATATGACCAACAGTATTTTCCCCACAATGTGCTAACTAAGATACTGAGAGTCTTGATGATTGTAATAACTAAATACAATTAATTAATTAGGAATAATTAAATACAAAAAAAACTCTAAGTTCCAATTGGAAAGAACATTTTATGGTGCACAAAAAACACTTTTTCTAGGCCTGGAACTTATTATTACTAATTATCTTTTAATGTTAACTACATTTCAGGCATATGTCTAAAAAAAAATGTATCTGTATAGAGATAGACATATAAATATATATTAGATGTCAATCCATATGCAATTTAAATTATAAAACAGTAACAATAAAATATTATATTATTACATAGTTATGTATTTTTAAAGAAAATTTTCTAACCAAGGATATATTTTAAATTGACAGCTGAATCATACCATAGTGATCATCTTGTTAAATCGATTATTTTTCAAAATTAGGTGTGGTAATTTAATGAAATGACAGAATCATTATCTAAAGTTCTGTGTTGAGATCAGAATATAGATAAAAGCATTATTTTAGAAAAAAGTCTATTGATAGCTTGCTTTCTTTTAAGTAAATTTAAAACAAAATCTTAATGATCTGCATGAACATTTGGACATTTAAATATTAATGCTATATTTGTGTACATGCTTTGCTAAATTTCAGTGTTTAGAAACAAACATAATTAATGTATATGCAACCTAATGATGAAAACATTGAATATGAAATGAAACCTGTGTTCAATAAAACCCAACATCTATATTTGTCAACTACAAAAGCATCATGAAAAGTTAAGAAATTCAAAGGGTTGCTACAAGTAGGGAAACAATGTTAGTAACAATGGAGATGCAAAGCCAATGAATATCATGTACTTATGCTGCTAACACTATGTGAAAATACATAGGGCACTAACACATAAACGGTTTCATGTTATGAGAGTCAAACATGCAATTTGGTTAAGCCACATTATAAATCATTGTTGCCGGTTTTTTTCCTGCCAGAATTGATCACATTTTTAGTACTATTTAATATTTTAACAGTGTGGAAGAATTAATCTGAAAGATGTAGGAGTCTCAATGTTTTGCAGTTCACAGTTAACGTTTGAGAAGCATATAGATGAGCTGGCTCTAAAGTCCGGATTTGTAATTCTCAACTTTTTGAGATTGCCAATGTTAATGCTGTATGTATTGACCGATTCAATTAGTAAAGCAACTGATTTGTATCAATCAACAAACGTATTAAAGAGCAGTAGATAAAAGAGGACCGAGTTGCTGCTCTTAAGATTATATTTTAACGGGAGGTACAAACAATTTACAAACACAAGTGCTGCAAAATTGGATGTAATGATACATGCTATGACAACAATGAATGTGGCGAGGTGGTGCTACTACAGACACGATAGCCTCTCCAAGGATAGACATTTTGGGTAGAGATGTGAATGAAGGGATGGAATGAACCTGGTGAATATTTCAGTAGAGGACATTCCAGAGAGAGCATCCATGAAGTGCAAATGTCTAAGGCAAGAGTGCACTCCAAGGTGGTTGAAGCAGATTGATTGATAGGTGAGAGCAGGGCTACTAGATCTTGTAGAATCTTGTAAACTAAGAAAAGGATTTTTGATTTTGTTATGAGCAGGATAGGAAGGCACAGGAGGAGCTGACAATGTGACACAATTATGTTAATGTATTACTAGGGTCCACCTGGCTGCTCTAGAGGGGAATAACAATGAAAAACATTTTGAAAGTTAAAGGGCGTTGTAGGGGGTTGATATGGCAGACTGGTTTGGGCTATAGTGCAAACAGTGAAGGTGTTGAGAAGTAGTTGCTCCTAGATGTAATTTAAAGACAGACAACACAAGATATGCTGAGAGATGTGATGTAGGGTATGAGAGGATAAAAGAATTACAAAAACATAATTCTAAGGATTTTGAGCTAAGAAACTAGAAAAACTAATTTACCACTGATGAAGAGATTCAATATTACAAGAGATGAAAATTTGGAAAAAGAATATCAAGCTCTATATATTCGAAATTAGAGATTCCTGCAGGAACTCCTAGAGGAGACATCAGGCAGAAAGTTGGATACGTAAACTTTTAGTTCAAGAATGAGATTAGGAGAAGAGATAAAAATTAAGGAGTCCTAATAACATGTACATTTTAATAGTTTTATTGGATTAGTTGTCAATAAACAGCACATATTTTAAGTGTCTAGTTTCTATGTTTGCATATATGTATAGATGCATAAACTCATTACTGCAGTTAAGATAATGAGCTTATCACTCACTGCCAAGTTTCCTCTTGAAACATTGTAATTCTTTCCTCTCGCACGTTGCATTTCTCGTATCTCTGTCCCCAACCAAGTACTATACTTTCTGTCAGCAAAATGAGGGTGCCTTTTATGGAACCATGTATAAATATAATCATATAGCACATATTCTTTATTTTTTGACTTCTTCATGCAGCAACTTATTTTGAGGTTCATCTTGGTTGATTCCTGAATCAACAGTTCATTCTTTGACTGCCAAGCAGTATCCCGTTGTATGAACGTATCACAACTTATTTGTCTATTTATCTGGTGATGGATATTCAAGCAGTGTCCAAGGTTTGGCTATTACAAAGAAAACCGCTACACATTCAAGCCTAAGAATCTACAAATAGGTAACATTTAATTGTGTAATGACTAGGACAAAGGGTAGGCATATGTATACCGTTTTATGAAACTGTTTTTCAAGGTGATCATAACACTTTCATTCCCAGCAGCCAGGTATGATATTGCTACTTGCTCCACACACTCACTAGCAATGCTATGATCAACCTTTTTAATTTTAGATATTCTCACAGGCGCATGTGGGACTTACCTATTGGAATTTTAACTTGCATTTCTTCAGTGATCAATGATATTGAGCTAAACTGCAGTTTCTTATTTGATTCATGCATCGTCTGTGGCGCAGGCTGTTCAAATCTTTTGGCCATTTATAAATTGGGGTATTCGTCTCCTTATTATTGAGATTTCAGGGTTTTAAAACATATTTTGGATATAAAAATTTGGAAAAGTTCTTTGTCAGATGCATTTGCAAATACTTCTCCTCAGTATAGGAATTGTCTTTTGATTCACTTCAGGGTATCTTTTGAAGAAATGAAGTTCTGCCTTTTGATGTTGTCCTATTTATCATTGAGTCTGTTGATAGCACATCTAGGAAATTGTTGCCTAATTGATATCACCAAGATGTTCTCATAGGTTTGCTTTTATGATATTCACAATCTAGGTTTTGACATGTAGGTTAATACTTTTAATTTCAATAGCTTTGTTTATGTATAACTGACCAAAAATAAACAATGTATATTTAAAGTGTGTACAATTGATGTTCTCATATACATATACACCCAATGACATCATCACCCCAATCATAAGCGAATGTATCTGTTACTACAAAGAGTTTCCACTCTCTCATTCTAATATCTCATTCCTTCTCCTCTCCACTTCTCCCCATTCAGACATTGATTAACCCTTTGTCCTATGGATTCCTTTGTATATTCTAGAGATTTTTCATTTTTTACTCCTTTATTTTTCTATTTTATTAAAAAACATACATATGTCATGTACTCATTATATCTGCCATCTTTCACCCAGCATACTTACTTCGAGTTTCATTCATTTTGTTGCAAATCTCAGTATTTCAATACTTTTTATATTTCTATATAGTGCCATTATACGAATGCTCAATAGTATGTCATTATATGAACATACCATGACTCTTTTTACTCAACCACCAGTTGATGGACTCAAGTTATTTTCAGTTTTTGTCTATTTATAAATAAAGTTTCTATAAAAACTCATGTTCAAATCTTTTATATTGGACAAATATTTAGGAGTAGAATGACCATATCACAGGAGAGATGAATACTTAACTTTTAAAGAAAATGAAAACATTTTCAAGATGAATGTTCCATTTTACATTTCCACCAGCATTGTATGGGAGTACAAGTTACTTAAGATTCTCTCTAAAACTTGACATTGCCAGTCTTTTTTTTTTTTTTTTTTTTGAGACCAAGTTTCGCTCTTGTTGCACGGGGTGGTGAAATGGCGCGATCTCGGCTCACGGCAACCCCTGCCTGCCGGCTTCACGTGATTCTTCTGCTTCAGCCTCCCAAGTATCTGGGATTACAGGCATGCGCCTCCACACCCAGCTAATTCTGTGTTTTTAGTAGAGATGATTGCCAGTCTTTTAAATCTTAACCATTCTAATAGATATTGGTGTTATTTCATTTTCACTTAATTCGCACTTACCTAATAACTGATTAGATTGAGCATCTTTCATGTTCTTATTTGTTTACCATATATTTCACTTGGTGTTATGTATGGTTACATCATTTTCACAATGCATATTGGATTGTTTGTTTCCTTAAAACTGAGTTTGGGGAGTACTTTGTATATTCTATGTGCAATTTCTTTATCTGATACAAGCTTTGCAAATATTTTCTCCCAGTCTTTGACTTGTCTTTTTCATTCCCTTAGCAGTGATTTTTAAAGAGCAGTCACTTTGGAAGAAGTCAAAGGAGAGAAATCTATTATTTTTTTTCGTAGAAATTAACAAGCTGTTATAAAAATTCCTTTTGAAATACAAAGGACCGAAATACCCAAGTGACTGTGAGATGGAACAAAGTTGGTAGGCCAAAACTACCTGATTTCAAAATGCTGCAATAATTAAGACAGTGCCTTCAAAAAAATTCTAAATAAATTTCAAAGAAGTCAAATCTATCATTTTTGTATTTTATGGTTCAGACTTGTGGTATCAATTCTAAGAAATCTGGCTTTACCTAAGGTTGCCTGTATTTTCTTTTTAAAGTTTTATAGTTTTAGGTCAGTGGTTCATCTTCAGTTCATGTTGTTTATGGTGTGAGCTATAAATTGGATTTTCTTGCTTATATGGATACCCAATTACCATCATTCTTTGCAGAGACTCTTCCTTTTCTATTGAACTACACTTGTACTTTCATTCATAACCAGTTGTCCATATATGCATGATTCCATTTCTGGAATTGTGATTCTACTCCATTGATTTATGTGATCTTCAATGATGAGTTCTCCTCCATTGATCTATTTGTCTGTGTCTGTGTTTGGTGCATTCAATAATGCGTACCAACTTTTGCTCCATTTCACAGTTACTTGGATATTTTGGTCCTTTGTATTTCCAAATGAATTTTTAAAACAGCTTGTTAATTTCTACCAAAAAAAAAAAAAAGTTTCCTGGGATTTTGGGACAGTTGGCATCTTAACAATGAGTTTTTCAACTCCGTGAAATAATAGATTTCTCTACTTATATAGGTTTTTAATTTCTTGCAGAACTTTTTTTTTAGTTTTATCTGAACAGATCTTACATGTTTTGTCAGATTTCTATTCAAATGTTTTCTAAATTTGTATTTTTTTGTAATTGTTATTGTATTTCAATCTGGTAGTATATGAAAATACAATTGTTTGTTTATATTAATCTTGTTATTTGAAAACTTTATAAACTGATCTATTTTTTCCAGTAGCTATTTCATAGATTCAATTGTATTTTCTGTGTAATCATACCATCTGAACATAAGACATTATTACTTCTTCATTTCCTAACCAAATGCCTTTTAAAAAAATTATTGCCTCGTTGCCATAGCTAGAGCCTTTAGTAAAATATTGATGAAAACAGATATCCTTCTGCTGTTCTTGAAATTAGGGAAAAACATTCAGTATTCACCATTGTGTATATTACTACCTGGAGGCCAGTATTTCTTCACAATAAGATGTTTGGGAATATCTGGAGATATTTTTGGGTGTCACAACCTGGAGGATGGCATGTAGTTGGTAGAAACTAGGTCTATAGCTAAATATCTTTCAATACACAGGGCACACCAACCTCCCACTCCAAGAAAGAGTTATTTGGTCCAAAATATCAGTAGTGCTGAGATTAAGGAATTCTGTTCTGTATTCAAAGTGATGCTACATTACGTCATCTATAATAGAGGAATCTCATTAAGGTATGCTTGCATTTCCTCCTCCCAGCCTTTGCATTATTGTTATCATATGTTTTACACACACACACACACACACACACACACACAGAGCTAAGGCCAGTCCTAATGAGCTCAATAAGCCTGGCCTTTGCAAACTAAAATTTTTTGCTTTAAATTTTCAATTATTTGTTGTCAGAAAAAAATCTTTTGTTTTTTGTTTTTTTTTGGGGGGGGGGCGTTTCTCTAGTCTAGTTTATTAAGACAACGATTTATTCCTTCCAGGAGTATAATTTACATCAAAGGCCATTCATCTCAACATTAAATACTAAAGAAATAAAAAAGTTAATTGAAAACACAAAACAAGTCCCCTCACCCCCAAAGTCAATACAGCAACCTGTGATAAATCTGAAACAGAAGCAACAGCCCATCAACATTTTATTTCAGAAAAGATAAAATCATTAATTTTTTCTTACGCTTAAGAATTTCTTTGTTGTTAATTTTATTTTTAAAGGAAAAAGTCCACAATTGAAAAAATTTAGAAAAAATCTTTAATATTTGCCTAGTCAACAGTTTTCCATAATACTCATTCCTTTGCAAACGTTTAGGTATCTCTGAATGCTTTTAAGATGATCTCTTTATCACTCTTCTCAGCAATATGATTATGTTGTGCCACCATAGAATTGCATTTCTTTTATATTTATCTTACTTGGATAATTTTATTTCTTTTTGTTTTGTTTTCTGTTTTCCTTCCTTTTTTATTTGTAAAAAATTTCAACTCTTAGTTCCTACTTTTAATTACATTTGGAAAGAGTTTGGTCATTATACTAAAATATTGTTTTCTGTCCCTCTTCTGTGCCAATTTTTTTGGGGATATCAATTATATGTATGGTGTATTGCTTGATATAATCCTACAAGTAACTGAGCTACTACTTTAAATAAAACTGTTTGCTTTCTCTATGTTTAAGTTTTAACCATTTCTATTGCATATTCTATGAGTTCCCTAATTTATTAGGCTTTAGTCCCTAATTGCTATCAAGCCCATGCTTTCATTTCAGAGATAATCAATTTTATCTCTAAAGAATCTCATCTCATTTGGTTCTCTATTTATAATATAATTCTCTTGCATTCTGAAGAACATGTTGAATATTTGAACATATTGAACATATTTGCCATAGCTGTCTTAAATTCCTTTAGTGGTAATTCATTATCTGTGTCATTTCTGTGTTTGTTTATATTAATGAACATGTTTGTGAAGAACATCTTTGTAAAGATGGTTTAGATTAGCCACTATGTTATAATGTATTTATTTATTTATTTATTTATTTATTTTTATTTTATTTTTTTTTTGAGACGGAGTCTTGCTCTGTCACCCAGGCTGGAGTGCAGAGGCCGGATCTCAGCTCACTGCAAGCTCCTCCTCTCGGGTTCACGCCATTCTCCTGCCTCAGCCTCCCCAGTAGCTGGGACTACAGGCACCCGCCACTTCGCCCGGTTAGTTTTTTTTGTATTTTTTAGTAGAGATGGGGTTTCACCGTGTTAGCCAGGATGGTCTCGATCTCCTGACCTCGTGATCCACCCGTCTCGGCCTCCCAAAGTGCTGGGATTACAGGCTTGAGCCACCGCGCCCGGCCAATGTATTTATTTTTACCACTAAGTTACAATGCTTTAGAATTGTCTACTGAATGCTATCTTTGTGGGACACAAATGCTCCATCCTGGTAAATCATGTCAGGAGTATGTCTTTCTCAAAAGTGAAGAATAAGTTTCTGTTCCTTCAGTTGCCCATCTTTGAGAAACTATGACCTGCAGCAGAGAGATAAATACACATCCCAGTCCATGAAACATTATTCACTGACCAAAGAGATGAGCTGTTGAGTCATGCACATGCACCCACCACATGAATGGATCTTAAATGCATTTTACTAGGTGAAAGAAGGAAGAATTAAAAGCCACATATTTTATAATATAACTCATGTGGAATCTTAGAAATTTAAAACTAAAGAAATAGAAAAGAGAATATTATTTTTATGGCTTAAGAGAACATAGATGTATTGACTAAGAGAAGGGGAACAGGGGACTTTTTAGAGTGATAAAACTCTTCTGTGTGGCACTACTATGTAGACACATTAGTCTGATTTTGCTAACACCTACAGAACTGTAAAAGACAACTGGTGAAATTTAATGCATGTAAATTTTTAAAAAGTCAACCAGAAAATTGGATGATTTTTTGATTAAATAGAAACCATAACAAGTAAATCTAGTATTATTACAAAAGTATGACAAATCTCACTGAAATTATGAAGCAAAAAAAGCAAGCTGACCTAAGTACCTTTAGAAAACAATGTTTTGACTGGAAATTTCAAGTCTAAGGACTTAAAACAAAAATAAAAATAAAAATATACTAAACATTCTACAGCTGTTTGACATTTTGTTTCTCACAATCAAGTGGATTCACAATTGTGAAACTAATTTACCTGTAGAGTTGGATGGAAAAAAAAAAGATAAACACATGGTAGAAAAGGAGATACATGTTTCTCAGTCTCAGAGAAAGAAGTCACAAGCAGCCATATGAAAGACAAAAAATGAAACTTGCAGTACTAGATTAGAATTGGAGACATCAGCATGAACTCATATTTACTCCCTCCCACACATACACATGCTCACAAGGAGAGAGAGAGAGATGTATACAGAAGTCACATATTATCTATACAAATATATGTTGTGTATGAGTGTGTGTGTGTGTGTGTGTGTGTCTGTAAAGGTAGCTTTGCATACTAAGAGTCCTAGAAGCAGTGAGACTACAGTGATTGTAAAACCATACACAGAACCAAGGTTTTGGTTTCTATCTATCATTATCCACGAAGCACCTTCAAAAAATACCAGATTCTTGATCCAGCACAGAAAAAATGCAAGATGAGCCTAGAGCATCATGTAATGCTATAAAATAAGGACATGTTCACAAAATAAGGTAAAGAAAATACATCAAAGGAACAGAGGGGTCAATCTGAAAGAACACACAGAGATCAAAGTTGAAATAATTTGAACAACACATTAGAAAATGTAGTGTTGGAATTGTAATCCAAAGTAAAAAAAATTATTGATCACTTTATATGAACACAAATAAATGATTTAATATATAAATACATGAAGAAGATGAGGGAAACTCATTTACAAAATATTTTCAAATGATATATTGATGTGTTTCTCACCCTCCCAAGAATTGGAGTTTATCTGCCCCTCCCTAAGAATGAGCTGGAATTAGTGACTTGCTTCAAAAAATAGAATATGGAAATGAGAAAAATAGTAACTCACCATGGGTAAACCATGCAAACACTGCAAAATATCAAGGTCGACATAATCAGTGATAAAGCATTTTGACGTATTCCAGTCCTTGACAAAATACAAAAAGAAGGGCACTTCATTCTTTTGATAGTCTTTCTCAAAATCTATAACCCAGTGCAGTAATGAGAAAAAATACACACATATATATATACACACAAATTGAGGGTATTTCCACAGCTTCTAAAAACTGTCCAAATCATTTATAAAACAAGGAAATGCTTAAAATTTTTCATCAAACAGTAGAAATTTAGAACACATGGAAACTACATGCAAATACAATGTACCATTTCTGATCAGATTCTGGAACAGAAAAGAGACATTAGTAAAAAAAAAAAAAAAAAAAAAAAAAAACTAGTGAGATCCAAATAAAACCTCAAGTCCAGTTAATACTATTCATTAATTTTTAGTTTTGACACATGTGCCATGGTGTGTAAGATGATAACATTAGAGAAAAATAGGTGAGGTATATATTGTATTTCTCTAGTCCTACCTGTAAATCTTTTCTGTAAAGCTAAAATTATTCCCATTAAAAACTCAATAATCTCAGGCCAACAAAGATTTCAAAGTTGAGAAAAGGATGATTTCCATGATTGCGCCAGAAGAACTCCATCTAACCAACATGCTGGCAGATGTAGTGGAAGGAAAACGACAAGAATGTTGTAAGAAGGAAGCTATGAATAGCAGCTTAAGTCTCATGACAATTTAAGAAGTGCTATGCAAGTAGCTGTGTTTTATGTGAATTAAAATTTCTTTTTATAATCCCTGTGTGCTCATATACATTATTTGGACTGTATGTCTATTTTCAAATGAGAATATAACTGCATTTAAATCACTCTTAAAAATACCATGGCTGATGGAAACTCATGATTTTTCTGTGATGGAAAGAAAGAGTTTTTCATTCAAATGACAAAGGGTAAAGAGGTGGACTGTAGTAAATGGGTTGTCTCTCCATAGCTACTCCTTTCCCCTTTCCACCTTGTTCTGTTGCCTGGGAGTATGACATTCCTGAAGTGTGTTGAGTAGATTCCCTTATCACTTCTGTTTCACTGCAGTTAAAAAATAAGAGAAAGAGAGAGTAAAACACATTGGCAGTGGCTGTATCCTCTACACAAGGCTCCTGGGAGGCAATTTTCTCCTATAGTTTTAGCTGTCTGTAGCTTCCAGTGATTACTCCCTGTGATGGACTGAACTGTGCACATCTCTTCCCTCTCCTATGTTGAAGTCCTAACTCCCAATACCACAGAAGGTGACAGTATTTGGAGAAAGCATCTTTAAAGAGGTAATTCAAGTTAAATGAGGTTATTGAGGTGGGTTCTAATCCAACATGACTGGTGTCCTTATAAGAAGAGGAGATTAAGACAGACACACACAGATGAAAATACCATGTGAAGACACTTGGAGAAGACAGTATCTATAAGCCAAGGAGAGAACCTTCAAATGAAACCAACCCTGCTGACACCTTGATCATGGACTTTCAGCCTCCAGGATCATGAGAAAATAATTCTGTTGTTTCAGCCACTGAGTCTGTGGTAATTTGTCATGGCATTGCTAGGAAACTAATACTTCCACATCTTTTTCTTTCAGTCATAACGTCTTCTTACTTGCTAGCACTGAGATGCTTAACCATTCCTTGTTGGTTTCCCTGATTCCTGAAAAAATGTATGAACTATTTAAATTACTTATGTTTACTACATTATTTGTTTTCTGTTAAAATCCTATTGGTTGTATTGCTCTGACAAATGAATGAAGTAACAATCCTTTTCTCTTGATATTCTAACAAAAACACCTGTCAGTTTTCTGTATCTAGTGAAGTAACTCAGGAATGGGAGACCAAATGTCATATGTTCTGACTTGTAAGCAGGAGCTAAGCTATGAGGATGCAAAAGCATATGAATGATATAAGGGACTTTGGGGACTTGGAGGGTGGTCAGGAGAGGTGTCGGAGGGGAATGACAGATAAAAGACTATTGGTTACAATGTACCGTGCTCAGGTGATGGGTGCAACAAAATCTCAGAAATCACTACAAAAGAACTTATTCATGTGACCAAAAACCACCTGTTCACCAAACACTACTGAAATAAAAATTTAAAAAATATGTAAATAAATGTTTTCAACGAGTAATTGCTGGAGTTTGGAAGGAAGTATTCCACTACTGATCATTCTCATATAGCTCATCATCTTCCAAAAACTTGAACGTATATTAATGAGACTAATTGATAAGCATACCAAAATGTATATATTTAAGTAGCTGGTCTCTTCAAACTATGTTTCTTGAAAGAGTAGGACAACCTTTTTTTTTTTTTTTTAATGCATCACCTCCATTTTGAAGCTCATTTGGAATCATTTCATGGCACACATAAGATTATCAATCCTGTTAGTTTATGTGACTTCTTAATTTGATAACATGGGTGTTATTCATCTAGATTACTCTATTAAAAAATAAATCTTACTAAGTTCCAACAGTGATGAATATAGTCAACACAGAATACTGTAAAAACTCTTCCAGCGATGTCTAAAAGGAAGCATGCCAAAACTGACTATATTCATAAAAATGATTTTGGATGAAGTGTTTGTATAGCCTAATGACTGCTTTCAAAATACTACTTATTTAAATGTGCATGTTCACAGCTAATTTCTTTAATTTTTGTAGTATAATCAAAATGTATTTATGATATATTTACTTTCAGAAAGCATACTTTACTAAGTACTGACAAAGCATGGGTCAAAAAGTTGTTTATATAATATTTCAAAAGAAAAAATAACACCAGAATAAATTGTTAATACATTTCAAGTGTTGAGGGTCCTTGTATTGCTTTATATAGGCAGTTTCGTGATGTTTATGTACAGAAAGTATTTCTGATATTTAGCAGATTTGACATTTTCAAAGAAATAACTACTTTTTTTTCACTGGATATTACTAAGGATGATGATTATATGGACAAGGCTTTGTAAACTAAAATGACTAAAACAGATTTATATGCATAGACTATATATTTTTCCTGTGGATCCAAATTTAGGTAAGAATGCATAACCCTTGAGTTTTACATAAATATTCACGAGCCATCGCTGCTTTCAATTTTTAGAGAGAGAAAGATTTAAAAAAAAAAATTTATCATCTTTTGTGAAAGCATTGTCCATCAGGCTTGCATTTCCAATGGTACAGAAAAAATCACCAGAAGAGAAATCCATGTCTGTCAAACTAAAATGGATACATTGGATTTCACAGAGAGTCAAAATGAAACAATTGCCCAGCTGATTGTAGCACAAATCAGTGAGTCTTTTTGCAACATCTGCTGGAAGTTGGTAAGTGTTTGTTGATAGGAAGCCGGCATTCTATTCCTAGCCATCACTCAGAAAAGTTCTGACCAGTATAAAAATTGTAGAACTGAAAAGTTAACAGAAAATAAAGTTAAAAGACTGAGAGCGAGGATAGCATTTTGAAGATTTCAATGTGGTTGTCTTTGGATAAAATGGACAAGAATGATGAATAGTTAGCTTTCAGCTTCTCCTAACTCTATCTTTATTCCTTTCTAGTATTTAAATTTGCCTCTATTTCACTTCGATAAAAAGGTTTGTTCTGTCACACAGCAGGAAAAGGACACATTTGGGGAGGTTATAAAAACCATCTTTAAGATTTACGCATACTAACGATATATTTCTTCATCATTGCATATACTTTTAAAATGTAGGATTAAATTAGTTATTGAAATGCACTTGGGACAGTGTCTGGTGTATTTTAAAGAGGTAGATGAATGTTACCGGACAATCATCATCACCCTCATTATCATTATTAGAAGGATAATTTGATTAGCAAAAGTGAATTATAGTTATCTACTTTGCTTCAGGAATTTTAAAAAAAAACACTCCGGAACACATTCAAATTCAGTAGGTTGTCACCCTACTGAAAATAGGCCAATATTTGATTCCCGAGTGACCTGAGCCCTTGAAGTTTTGACTCTTCCTAGAGGAATCGTAAGAATGTGCCCTAGAGAACTCTCTAAATTCTAGTACCCTTTCTTTTTGAGACTAAAGTTGTCAGTATCACTGTTAACTTTGATAGTTAAGAGTATTCCATTACACCCATTCAGAGAACTCTTTTGCTTGCCAGTTCAGTAAACATCTTGTTTTTCTATAAAAGGAATCAATATACGTACATCAATAAAGAATTTCTCACTTGCACAACAGAAATTCTAAGCCAAATTAACCCAGTAGACCAGTTTAAAAAAAAATATTAGGAAATCTTCAAATACAATAGTGAAAGAGCTAATTCCATTTTCCATTTATTGTTTTGTTTTTGTTTTTTATTCTACCTTCTGTCTAAGCAGAAGAATCATCAACATCCTTTGCTAATCCATATCTAGAGGCCCTCAACCCTAAACATATTTTCACCCAGCAGACTTCATTATTAAATTTTCAAGATGTCGTTCTATATTACAGGAACTATCATCACAATGTGATGGGGAGTATAATAACCCCAGCGAGAGCTGGGCACGGTGGCTCACGCCTGTGATCCCAGCACTTTGGGAGGCCAAGGTGGGCAGATCATGAGGTCAGGAGATTGAGACCAGCCTGGCCAACATGGTGAAACCCTGTCTCTACTAAAAATACAAAAGTTGGCTGGGCATGGTAGCGTATGCCTGTAATCCCAGTTACTCAGGAGGCTGAGGCAGGAGAATTGCTTGAACCCAGGAGGCGGAGGTTGCATTGAGCTGAGATCGTGTCACTGCACTCCAGTCTGGTGACAGAGGAAGACTCTGTCTCAAAAAAAATAAAGAAAGAAAGAATAAAATAAGCCCAATGAAAAAGATGAGTTTTCAAAAATGTTATTTATCATACAGATAGAAACACTTTTAAAGATTCTGAGAAAAAAATGAAGACAGTAAATATATAACACAATTTTGTCTAATACAGAAATGTCTCAGACAAACCTGAATTTAAAGTTATCCACCAATAAATGCCTTGGATCTCAAACCATCACATTAAATATATGTTTGTACAGTGAATTATTTGCATGAAAACATTGCCATTATAGTTCCTCATGATATTGTGTAAGGCATTGAACAAGCCAAAGCATGCTGGGACTGACAGTAAGTAGAAAGAAACTCAAATCCCAAATAACTGTGTTTCAAATGACAACTACTCCAAACATTATCAACCTGCTGTGACATGTTTTCAATATCCTCTGCTGTGAGAGGATATTGTAAGATACTATTCTTGAACCTGAAGTGCTTAGCATTCTGGCAAAGTTTTCAGCCAACAGCAGCATAGCCTTATCACTTTTGGTGAGGGTAAATCCATATCTGTGAATTCATTCTTTGTTCCATCCTGAAAGCATTGTCTATCTGTTAATGAACTGATATAGTAAGAAGTGGGAGAGGAGAGGAAGGGTAAGAGATGATGACAATCTCAGGGTGCAACATTATCTGCATCTTTTATATTGAATGACTCCAGAACCATAAAAGTCTCTTAATGATACACAAGTATTGTCTGATTTTGGAAAAACTCTAAGCAATCCATCTATATACCCCAAGCTTTGTTACCAGCAATCTTCTGAATCCTATTTCACTGAGTATCTTAACAGTGAACTATAACTTTAGTCATTACTCTGAATAAAAGCAGATATTTACTTTAGATCTAAAATAATTTCTGGGAAAGTAAACAATATGAGCTATTGCAAAGGTAGTTCTAGGACGACTTTCCTGCTTCATTCTTCTTTTGGACTATTCCTGAGAGGGTTATGATGTCATAACTGTCACTTTGGGTTAGTTCCATCCTATAATTTTAGAGCTACCTATTATCTGGCTTGGATTTTTCTTTTCTTTTTTTTTTTTTTTTTTTGAGACGGAGTCTCGCTGTGTCACCCAGGCTGGAGTGCAGTGGCGCGATCTCGGCTCACTGCAAGCTCCGCCTCCCGGGTTCACGCCATTCTCCTGCCTCAGCCTCCGAGTAGCTGGGACTACAGGCGCCCGCCACCACGCCCGGCTAGTTTTTTGTATTTTTTTAGTAGAGACGGGGTTTCACCATGTTAGCCAGGATGGTCTCGATCTCCTGACCTCGTGATCCACCCGCCTCGGCCTCCCAAAGTGCTGGGATTACAGGGTTGAGCCACCGCGCCCGGCCTGGATTTTTCTTTTCAGTCAACTTGTGATGGGGAAATTCCTCAGAGGTTACTGGCATAGATTGAGAAGAGTGTAGTAGCACAACCAATGTCAGAGTGCTGAAAGAGTCAGCAAACCACTCATGAAAATATTTGTACCTTTGGGATCTGTTTAAGGCCAATATTACATATGTTACTTCCACTTGATGAAGTCTTGTTTGCCAGATAACACAATTTATTTCACCAAGGGCAGCACTGGCAATATAATTGCCTCTGGATTGCCTTAAGAACTGTTACTTGCACAGCAGAAATCCTTCTTTAATTTGTTTCCATTTAATGCAGAATGATCAGATCAGTACACCAAATATGGATTTAAAGAATCGTGTTACTTCATTCATTTTGGAAACGATGTTTTGACATGCCTCAGAACACTAGACCAACAGAAATTTTACTGAAATAACATAAATCTAATTTTTATAGAATTAATCTCCTACCTTGTTCCTCCAATACATACTTTTAGTCCTAGAGGCAAGAGGATGTATTTTTAAAAATGTATGCCATAATAGCCTATGGAATGCTAGACGATTAAAGCCCTTTTATTTTAGTTTGTGTCATGGGGCCAAGGGTTGGCTAAACCTCAATGTGATGGAAATACACATATGGTTCTCTCGGCCGTCTGCTTTCAGTGTTCTCTAATCATTGGAGTAAGGGGGAAAATACCACACGTTTGACAGCTTGATGGTTGTTTATCAAATTCTAGGGCCGTGTTGATTTACTCTAGCAAAGAAGACATGTCAGGAAAAAACATCATTAAATTTAGAATTGCTGATTCATATGTCTTATGTTACCCTATTATCTTTTCCTCAAAGCCAACTTACCTCTTCAGAGTAAAAACAGGGAGTCTTATTTTATGTCTTTAATGGTAACACTAATCTCTATGATTCTCCATGTGAGCATATTGACTTTGATTTATTATTTTGAAAGAAAGATGCTTCAGTCTGGCCTCTCTTATTTTAATGATCATACAAGGATTAAAACTGATATGAGAATTCTGTCAGGTGCTGTTATAAATATATACTTAAAGACCAAGAAAATAATTGTAGGTGGGACTAAAAGAGTCTCAGGGAATAATATGTGTCACCTGACAAAGTGAGCTCCACTCTGAGCAGTGAACCACAGAGGTTTTCAGTTTGCTAGGAGTATATGATTACCTCAGAGCCAGTTTCTAGTATTTTCTGTCATGTTAGCATCTGAGTATTCTGGTTGTCTAGTACATAGTTACTCTAAAAAAATATGGTAGCAGTTCCATAGCAAGTATATAGACCATACCTGTAATGTTTTATGAAATATTTTATGCTTTATGAAATATTAACTTTTTATGAAATATTTTCTCAGCCTTTTCTATCCTGGGGATCCTGGATTTCAGTAGAAATCAGAAAGATTACTTAACTGAAGTTTCCCCCTACAGAGAATAATTAATCTATAAATAATTTTTAAAGACCACAAGGATCCTCTTTGGTAGATTTCTTAAAGATTTGGTGAATAAATTGACCTCTGGGTCCTTCAGAGGACATAGTTGATAGTAACTGAGTGTCCTAAACTTGATAATTCTACTCAAAATTTTTATTTCTCTACATTTTTATGTTTTTAAAATACATTATAATTAGGAATTACTGGCATATTAAATGTAGTTTTCATGGCCCACTACTGATCCCAAATGTGTCAGCTAATCAAGAAGAGTGATGATGAACACTCCCG
This sequence comes from Theropithecus gelada, assembly GCF_003255815.1. Taxonomy (NCBI): domain Eukaryota; kingdom Metazoa; phylum Chordata; class Mammalia; order Primates; family Cercopithecidae; genus Theropithecus; species Theropithecus gelada. The sequence goes on along the minus strand of NC_037672.1, from coordinate 175,486,531 downwards.
TCTGCTTGACCTAGCACACCGAATGCAGATTATCTGGCAACGCACTTATACTCAAATTCAACCAAACTACAATCATGTTCAACCCTAATTTTCCACAGTTTTCACAAGACATTCACAGATATATTTCTCCTCATTTTTTTTTCTAAATTATAAATTTTCCAGTTCTATACTCCTATGTGCACCTCTTCAGTTCCCAGGTTTAACATTGTAATTGATCCACAAAGCATGCTCTCTAATCTGGTTTAACAGTTAGTGAAGATGTGGCTTCAGTAACATTGTTTCCTACTGCAAGGTTATTTTGTTAGAAAAGGTTGTTAAAGGATCTTCAAAAAGGAGAGGAAGGAATAATTCTGCTAGCAGGGGAGACTCTTTATTATAAGATACATTTCATGAAAGTAGGAGTTATGTTTTCTTCAGCATCTAGAATAGGGTGCAGCACATAATAAACACTCAATTAAGGCTCACTAAATGAACAAATAAATCTAAACCTTCATATTTCACTCCCTCCCACTGTTTTTTCAATCAATTCCCAAATGTTTAAACAGGAAATCTAGAAAGATAATGAATTTTGTTAGCTATATGATTGAAAGAGTTAGGATAGTATTTTAGTATAATCATAGAATTTATCTGAAACTTAATACAAAGAACTTAGACGTGTGAAGCTTACGTGCTCTTTATTTAAGCAGAGCTTTTGAAATAACCGTCTTTCCCCCACAGTCTTTGAAATAATTGTTCCCTAAATTTTCTACTGTAAATTTATTATTCACTCACTATCCATTGTATTTGTTTATCTGTTCAGTGCAAACTAATTGTTGAACATCCGTTCTATTTCTGACACTGTTCTAGGCTAAAGGAACATGTTAACAAACAAAAGAGATTATATCTGTCTCCTATGGAGTCAACATTTTAATGAAATGAGATAAGCAATAAATAAGTTGAGTGAATATATGACATGTCCAGTGATGGTGGGTACTACGGGAAGAAAGTAGTTAAAGGGGCAAAGAAAGTACTGACAATGAGAATGGGTGGCTACTTTGTATCATTTGACTTTTCCTGTAAGAAAATAAAAGATCAAAAGTAAACTGGTAGAACTCCGAGTGTAAAAAAGGTAAAAAGCGATTATAAAATTTAGGTAAATATGAAAGCTGTACAAAATAATGCTGTTAATATAATAAGAAACACAAAATTGTATGATGAAGAGTAGAAAAAGGAAATGAAAGGTAATAAAGTGCTGGATAAATTCTTAGTGAAATAGTTGAAGTGGAAGACAGGAAAGGAGATCCAACTTCTTTTACTTGGTTGGTGTCCCTGCCGGAAAAAACATTAAAACAATAGATGAAAAAATATAATATTTAAGAGAAAAAATCCAGAAAGTAAAAATTTATATTTATCCATGCAGATTAAATGGACATATCTTTTCCAAAGAGATAAAGAAGATTTTGGCATAGAGTAATCAACATGGAGTTATATTTTGTTAAGGGTAATGAAAACCTAATATAAATGAGTGACTATTGATGGAGAGAGGCAAATTATTATAATCAACTATAACACAAAATGTGAGGTTCATATCCCACTTCTCCATTATAATATTAAATGACAAGAAATGGTGACACAATTAGATGTTTTTCCGAGAAATTTTGTAATAAACAAACTATTGTTCAAGAAAAATGGTAGCAGAAACTTTATTATAACTTGTAACAACTAGTTCCCATAAGCCCTTCTTTTAAAAAGTACTAAATACTGATGTTGAATCAAGCAGAAAATTACTCATGTGGTTTTGCCAAAAAGCCTGAAGGTGACTATTGAATCTATCCCTGTAGGAAAACTACCAAAATAAATATTGTGACAAGCAAGAGTATCGATGATATACAACGTGCCTATATATGTAGAAATAACATTAAAATGTATCAATAAAGGAAGTGTATGCAAGAAACTATAAAACAATGATGCAAAAAATCAAAGATGTAAACAAAGGAAGAAATGTGTTTCGATAATCTAGGTATTGTTTTACTTTCCATATATACATCAGAATTAGTTTATTGCTATTCTAATACAGCTTTCTAGGATTTTGATTTGGATGATATTGAATCTATTGATACATTTGTGTGGAACAAATATCTCAACAATATTGAGGTTCCCAATCCATGTACATGGAATATTTCTTCCTTTGTTTGCATCTTCTCTGATTTTTTGCATCATTGTTTTATAGTTTCCTGCATACAGTTTCTTTATTGATACATTTTTATGTCATTTCTACATATATAGGCACATTGTATATCATTGATACTCTTGCTTGTAACAATATTTATTTTGGTAGTTTTCCTACAGGGATAGATTCAATAGTCACCATCAGGCTTTTTGGCAAAAACACATGAGTAATTTTCTGCTTGATTCAACATCAGTATTTAGTACTTTTTAAAGGAAGGGCTTATGGGAACTAGTTGTTACAAGTTATAACAAAGTTTCTGCTACCATTTTTCTTGAACAATAGTTTGTTTACTACAAAATTTCTTGGAAAAACATCTAACCCGGTATTGAAGCAGAAGAAAAACACTAAAGGACTCACACTACCTGATCTCAAGCTTTACTCTAAGGCTATAGTAATTAAGATGATGTGGCACTGGTAAAAGAAGAGACACATAGATCAATGGAACAGAATAGAGAACTCAGAAATAGATCTGTAAAATTATAATCAAGCAATCTTTTCCAAAAAGGAAATTAAGGAGACAATTTTATTTGTAATAACACACAAAAGTTCTAAATCAGTCCACAGAGATTTTTAGACTTCTCATATAAAATCCAAAAACAGAAAGAAAATATATATTTTTTAAAAGCTCGTTTATAAAATTTAATGCTGCAAAATTTCTAGATAGAAAAATAATGTAAAATAACTAAATATGGCATAAACCAATATAACAAATATCATGTTCTGTATAGCAAGATTCAAAATAACATGCTACTTCTCCCTATGTTAATCCATAAATATAATGAAAAATCTCAAAAATAAAAACAGCATTTGGCATGAAGAAGATGCAACAGATGAAAGGTTATATGAAAGAGTGAATCAACATGATCTGCTAAGAAATTTCTAAAACACAGAGTAATAATGGGCAGGCAGAAGAGATTATACCCACTAGATATTAAAGTATAAGATAACAATGCATAGACTTAAAAAACAAAGTCAAAATTCTACAAATACCCAAAATTCTGATATAATGTATATTCATAATGATATACTTAAAGCCAGTGTAAAGGAAAGATTGATTACTTTGTAATTTATGAGAAGAAAATTGAAATATCGTATGGGGAGAATTTGATTTTTAATAGAGATAGTTTTTAACTTCTTCTTTGGAAAAATATTTGCTGTTCATAATTTATATAAGTTTAAAGGATACATTAAGGTAATATAATACATTATAATTCTCCTGGAAACTAAAAATATTTTAAAGTCTGCATGGAACTGTACACCATATTGCAGCACTTGAAATTGAGCAAACTTCTTTTATGAACTAATTTTTGGATTTTTTTTTCATTTTCTACTGTATAAATCGATCAACCTTATTGTTCATAGAATTTCCACTTTATTTGTAAATGTTACAGTCGAAAAACAAATGTATGACTTCTGTTTGCAAAGTTTTCTTAAGAAATAAAATTTTATAATATAGAAATACCTATTTGTAATAAAGAAAAAGTCTTATTGAATATGTTAATTACATTTTCTCAATCAATGATTTTCAAAGTTTTTAAAACATAAATTTACTATGTAAATATATTGATTAGGCAAATAGAGGTTTTGTACTTTCAAATGTTAAGACAATATATTTTATAGTTATAATTTTTTTTACATTATGTTGTAGTTCAACATTACTGTCATATGTGATTCATTTCTGGCTTATATATACATCAATTTTGTACACAAACAATCTACAAAAAATAATAAAAAATAATGTGGCGGAGAAACAGTTACATATAAGTCAGTGATCATCTCATCTGCAAACAAGTCTTTCTGACTTCTATGTCTTTTATATAGACGTGTCAAAAGTAAGCAGCTCAGACTTGTTCCTCATCTTACAGAAAAATGTTTCAGTTTTTCACCATTGAGTATCATTGAGTATGCTATTAACTCTAGGCTTGTCATATATGGCCTTTATTATTTTGAAGTACATTCTTTATGTTTCTAGTTTATTGAGATATTTTATCATGAAAAGGTGTTAAATTTTCTCTAATGCTTTTTCTGTATCTACTGAGATAATCCTGTGGTTTTTATTTTTCATTTTGTTAATATGATGTATCACCTTAATTGATTTTTCTAAGTTGAACTATCTTTACATTCCAGGGATAAATCCCATTTGATCCTGATGTATGATCTTTTTAATGTATTAGCGAATTATATTTTCTATTACTTTATTGAAGATTTTTGCATCTGTTATTACCAGAGATATTAACCTTTTCTTTTCCCATACTGTCTTTATTTGGCTTTGCTAACAGGGTAATACTAATCTCAAAAAGTAAGTTTGGAGAGCTTCTTCCTCTTCACAATTTTGGAAGAGTTTGGGAAGGATTGACAATTTTTGAAAGATTGGTAGAATTTTCAGCAGTGAAGACATCAGGATTTTTCTTGGTTGCAAATTTTTTTTGATTATTGATTCAATTTTCTTGCTAGTTATATATGTGTTTCGATTTTCTATTTCTTAATGATTTAGTCTTGGTGGGTTGTATGTTTCTAGGGATTTACTTATTTATTCTAGGTTTTCCAATTTTTTTTTTTGTGTGTGTGTGTGTGTGTGTATATATTTATGTACATTCATTGTAGTTTCTTATCATCCTTTGTATTTCCGTGGCATCAGTTGTAATGTTTCCTCTTTTATTTCTGATTTTACTTGAATCTTCTCTTTTTTTCTGAGTCTAGCTAAAGTTTTGTCAAAATTATGTTTTTGCATATGACATGATTTTATATGTAGGAAACCACAGAAACGTCACACACACACACACACACACACAAAATTAGAACTAGGCCAGTCATAGTGGCTCATGTCTGTAATTTCAACACTTTGGGAGGCTAAGGCAGGAGGATTACTTGAGCCCAGGAGTTCAAGACCAGCTGGAGCAACATAATAAAACCCTGTCTCTACAGAAGAAAATAAAATTAACTGGGCATAGTAGTATGTTCCTGTGGGCCCAACGACTTGACAGGCTGAAGTGCAAGGATCACTGGAGCCTAGGAGGTTGAGGATGCAGTGAATCATGATTGCACCACTGCACTCCAGCCTTGGCAACAGAGAGAGTGTGTCTCTAAAATAAATAAATAAATACTCTTTGAACTAATAAAACACATCCAGTAAAATTGAAGGACACAAAATCAACATAAAATATCATTCACACATTCATATACGCTAATACTAAACAATTCAGAAAGAAAGGAAAGTTATTTCATTTATAATAACATCAAAAAGAATACATTACTTAGTAACTAACTTAACCAAGGAAGTTAAAGATTTATACACTGACCGCTATAAAACATTGATGAAAGAAATTAAAGAAGGCACAAATAAATTGAAAGATGTCCCATGTTCTTGGATTAGAATAGTTAATATTGTTATAATGTCCATACTACCCAAATCAAATTTGGTTTGATTTAATACAAAACTTAAATGGCATTTTTTTTTTTTTTTGAGACGGAGTCTCGCTCTGTCGCCCAGGCTGGAGTGCAGTGGCGTGATCTCGGCTCACTGCAAGCTCCACCTCCCGGGTTCACGCCATTCTCCCGCCTCAGCCTCCGAGTAGCTGGGACTACAGGCGCCCGCCACCACGCCCGGCTAGTTTTTTGTATTTTTAGTAGAGACGGGGTTTCACCATGTTAGCCAGGATGGTCTCGATCTCCTGACCTCATGATCCACCCGCCTCGGCCTCCCAAAGTGCTGGGATTACAGGCTTGAGCCACCGCGCCCGGCCTTTTTAAATGGCATTTTTTACAGAAATAGAAAAAATAATCCTCAAATACATATTGAACCACAAAGGACTGTAAATAAGCAGTGCATTCTTAGAGGGTATGACAGAACTGGAGGCATCATGCTCCTGACTTCAATATATATTACCAAGCTACAATACTTAAAATAGTATGGCATTGGTACGAACAGACCCATCAACCAGCACAACAGAATAGAGAGCCTAGAAACAAACTCTTGAATATGTAGTCAACATCTTCAACAAGGTGCCAAAAATACACAATAGAGAAAAGATAGTCTGTTCAATAAATTGTGTTTGGAGAACTGGATAACTACATGCAAATGCATAAAATTGGACCTTTTCTTGCAACATATGCAAAAATGCACTCAAAATAGATTACAGATGTAATTGGAAGACCTGCAACTGTAAAACGTGTAGACAGAAACATGTTGAAAAGCTTCAGGCATCCGACTTGGCAATGATTTCTTGGATATAAGATCAAAAACACAAGCAGCAATATAAAAAAACAGAAAAATAGTACTACAGCTACAACCAAAAGGATGAAAGACAATCTATGGAGAAGGAGAAAATATTTACAATTCAAATATCTGATAAAGAATGCCAACAACTTGATAGTAAAAATAAATTAAAAATCCAAATAACCCAAAGGAAAAAAGATTGTCTATGTATAGACATTTCTCCGCAAAAGACATACAAATGGCCAACTGTATATAAAAAAATGTTCAACATCACTAATCATTAAGAAAATGCAAATCAAATCCATAATGATATATTATCTCACTTAGGTTAGCCATTGTTTTAAAAAGCACTAATAAGTGTTGGGAGAATTTGGATAATTGGATTCCTTGTATATTATTGTTGGGAATGTAAAATGGTGTAACAAATTTGAAAAACTGTATGAAAGTTCCTCAAAAAATTAAAAATAGAATTACCATTTAATCCAGCAATCACATTCCTGGTAATTCATCCAAAATAGTTAAAATAAGAATCTTGAAAATATATATGAACTTCCATGTATATTATAGAATTATTTACAATGGCCAAGATGTGGAGACAACATAAACGATCATGAACAGAAGAATGGATAAAGAAAATATGGCAGATACATACAATGGAATATGATTGAACCTAAAAAAATGAAATCCTCCAATATGTAACAACATGGATGAACTTGAGGATTTTACACTAAGTGATATGGTTTGGCTGTGTTGCCACCGAAATCTCATCTTGAATTGTAGTTCCCATAATCCCCACATGTTGTGGGAGGTACTCAGTGGGAGGTAATTTAATTATGAGGGTGGTTAGGGTCATGCTGCGGATTCTGTTCTCATGAGAGTAAGTGAGTTCTCACGAGATCTGATGGTTTCACAAGGGCTTCTTCCTTCTCTCAGCTCCCGTTCTTCTCACTCCTGCTACCATGTGAAGAAGGTTGTGTTTGTTTCTCCTTCTGCTATGTATTGTAAGTTTCCTGAGGCCTCTCCAGCCATGCGGAACTATGAGTCAATTAAACTCCTCTCCTTTATAAATTACCCAGCCTAGGGTGTTTCTACATAGTTGTGCAAAAATGAACAAATACACTAAAAAAATAAGCCAGTCACAGAGGGACAAATACTGCATGATTTTATTGATATGAGGTATGTAAAATAGCCAAATTCATAGAAACAAAGAACAGAATGTTAGGCCCTGAGGAGAGAGGAAGATGAGGAGTTGCTAATAAACATGTATAAAATTTCAGTTATGCAAGGTGAATTATTCCTGGAGATTCGACGTACAACACTGTGCTTGTAGTAAGCAATAAGGTACTCTATACTTAAAAATGTGTTAATAGAGTAGATCCCATGTTATCTCTTGCTGCCACAATAAAAAAAGACAACAGAAAATCAATGATTCTCTTATATAGAAATAAATACTTCTTCATAAGAACGAAATATATCAAATTATGAAATCATGAACAAGCTGATCTGTTCTTAACTTATATTTCCATCAGCTTACATGATACATGATCAGAGGTTCTTAAACAGTTTCGTTATAAAGAATATTTGTAAATTACCGTATCGCCAACAAAAGAAATTTTTAGCCTGGGATAGTTGTACCTTTAACAAAATAATTTCTTGCAATATATTAATAATGAAACCCTAAAGAATTCACAAGTCAAAGGTTAGCACATGTTTCACCAGACTCTACATAACTATAAATTTTTTGTTCACTCCTGTGTTTCTAAAACTTAGCATAGAGCATCATACCTTCCAGGTACTGAATAAATACATAAAAAAATACAAGAATAATTGAAGGAGCAAATAAAGGAATGAAGCCTCACCAACACAAGTTGGCACACAATAAGCTCCAATTATTTACATGATAAATGTCCTAATAAACATTAAGTTGTCCTAAGAAGAATTTTATTTTCATTTACAGAATTTTACATCCTAACGTATCCCTAAGTATTCTCTTTATAAGTCTTAACTTCTCAGTGTAATAATGAAGCCAATGATGTCCAGAGATTTTTTTTTTTTTTTTTTTTTTTTTTTTTTTTTTTTTTTAGACGGAGCTTCGCTCTGTCACCCAGGCTGGAGTGCACTGGTGCGATCTCGGCTCACTGCAAGCTCCGCCTCCCAGGTTCACGCCATTCTCCTGCCTCAGCCTCCCAAGTAGCTGGGACTACAGGGGCCCGCCACCGCACCAGGCTAATCTTTTGTATTTTTTGTAGAGATGGGGTTTCACCGTGTTAGCCAGGATGGTCTGGATCTCCTGACCTCGTGATCTGCATGCTTCGGCCTCCCAAAGTGCTGGGATTACAGGCATGAGCCACCCCGCCCAGCCCAGAGATTTTAAGAAATTTTCTGTATGGTATAAATGTTATGTGTGACAATAACAGAACTGAGACCCAAGTTTTCATATGATATTTTTAACTTAAAACCTTTATAACTTTTAAGAACAATTACTAAATAAATATTTCGAAAAGAAATATATTTTATGTAGATACAGTCTATATTATTTAGTAAAGTTTCAATTCATATCAATTTCTATTATTGTCCCCATCATTATCTGTCTTTTCTGTTTCCTGTTGTCATACTAAATAACAAAACAATTAAAGTTAAAATGTAGAACAACACAGTGACACATTTCTCCCAAACATTGATACATAATATTGATTATGTTTCAGTCTTCATATGCTAAGGAACTAAGAAGCAGAAAAGGAGTTTTGTTTTGTTTTTCCTATATTCCCAGTTTTCTTGCATGATGGATGCATTGTCATCCTCGATCGATTAATGAAGGCCTTAACAAGAATTTCTATTGTGCGTTGCTAATCTGTATTTTAAATACGCAGCCTGAAGTTATATGGTATATGTCTTCAAGTTATTTACCAGGAATTGTTTATATTGTCAGAGGAAGTGTGTTTTCTTTTCTTTATAACACGCAGGCTAGTCTAAAGAAAAGAAGTTTGATATTGATACCTCTGTTAAAAAGTTAACTTTCAGAAATAGCATGAATTAATGACTAGATACTTTTAAATGAGATTCCGTATTTTTCTACTGAGAACTTATTAACAGATGTAGCCTAGACTTTATAATAACAACGATATCTCAAAGAAATTGCCAGAATTTAGGCATCAGAGAGGGATCAATATAATGACAAATTTTAAAAAATTATATAAAATAACTTCCAAATTTTTCATAGTATTCCTTGATTTTTCTTTTTTATAAGAAGAATATTGGGTATTAACCTTAATAGTCCAAAATCAATGGAAATACATTGCCATGAATAGGCCAATTGAAATAGAAATTTCAGTCACAAGCATTTTTAGTTGCCCTTAATTTTTCACATATACACATTGCCTTAAAATATATTAAATCATACAGGTATATTTGTTATGAAAATAGCTGCCCATATGAGATTAAACAATAACACACAGTAAGAACTGTTATAATCAAAATTTAAAATTGCATTCATTTATCTTGAACCTTTTCATTTCATTTCCATTCTTCAATATGCAGGTACTAATTCCATTTTATTCATAAAAAGTAATTGCAACTTGCACATTGTTTTCATCAGGAAACAGATGCTGTATGTCTTTTTTTTGACTATGCCAACCAGATATAATCCAGTAACATCATTCTCCTCCTTGTAGAAAACTGACTCAAAGCTTCAAATTCTGTATCATGGGGAGATCCACATCCATCCTCAAGATTTTCCGAGATATGCTGGAATATTTTTTCTCTTACTTTTGTGTCAGGTTTTCTTCCATGAATACTCTGTTTTATGTATTGTGGTATGGTCCATAATTGAACTTCTCCATTAATTTCCTCATACTGTGGTTATGTACATATTGTCATGTAAGTGTTAGGCCACGTTAGGTTAGGATAGCATATCACAGACGGCAAAAGAATGCCAGGAGTTGCTAAGAATGCGGAGATTCAGGAATTTTTATATATTGTTGGTGGAAGGGTAGACTGGTGAAGCAATTTTGAGGAGCATTCTGGCTCTAATGAAGTTGCACCTGATCAATAAGAAAGGAAAGTGGTTTAATCAGAGAGAGAGAGAGCAAGTATGAAAGGGAGAGAGAGAGACAGAAAGAGAAAGAAAGAAAGGAAAACTAAATTAGCTTAATTGTTCCTATAAAATCATGTGGCCATTTTGTCATAGGGCAGTTTCCTTTTAACCTTTCAACCCACAAGCTTCCTGGCCATGTATCTATCCTCCCTCCCCACCACCATCCTTTGTCCTTTGTCCTTTTTTATATTCTTCTTTGCTTTATAGGTCATTGAAATTTCCCATAATTTCCTATTAGGAGTAGTTTAAATCTCTTATTTTTTTTATTTTCTTTTTTTGACTAGGCCTATAGCCCTTACCTTCAGTCTAAACCTTTGTATTAGTTTGTTCTCACAGTGCTATAAAGATACTACCAGAGACTGGGTAATTTATAAAGAAAAGATGTTTAATTGACTCACAGTTCTGCATGTCTGTGGAGGCCTCAGAAAACTTACAATCATGGTAGACTGCAAAGGGGAAGCAAGGCACACCTTACATGGCAGCAGACGAGAGAGGGAGCACAGGAGAAACTGCCAGACACTTATCAAACAACCAGATCTCATGAGAACTCACTCACAATTAGGAAAACAGCATGGGGAAAACTGTCCCCATGATTCAATCACCTCCCACAAGAACTCTTCCTCAACCTGTGGGGATTACAATTCAGATTGCAGTTAGAGACGTGATTTGAGTAGGGACATAGCCAAACCATATCAATAATTTATTTAAAGAAGCGGTTTAATTGGCTCACAGTTCCACATGCTGTACAGGAAGCATAGTCAGGGAGGCCTAAGGAAACTTACAATTACAATAGAAGGTAAAGGGGAAGCATGCATGTCTTACATGGCCAGAGCAGGAGGAAGAGGGAGAGACAGGAGGTGCTACACACTTTTAAACTGTATCATCTGAGAGAACTATATCACAAGAACAGGGCCAAAGGGGGAATTGTAACCCCATGATTCAATCACCTTCCACCAAGCCCTGCCTCCAACATTGGGGATTATAATTTGAGGTGAGATTTAGGTGGGGACACAAATCCAAACCACATTATTTCACCCCTGAGCACTCCTCAAATCTCATTTCTTTCTCACATTGCAAAATAAAATGATTCCTTCTCAGTACTCTCCCAAAGTCTTAACTCATTTCAGCATTCACTTAAAAGTACATAATCCAAAGTCTCATCTGAGACAACACAAGTCCCTTCCATCTATGAGCCTGTAAAATAAAAAACAAATTAGTTACTTCCAGGATACAGTGGGGGTACAGGTATTGGGCAAATACTTCCATTTCAAAAGGGAGAAATCAACCAAAAGAAAGGAGCTACAGGCCCCATACAAGTCCAAAATCCAGAAGGGCAGTAATTAAATTTAAAGCCTCCAAATTATCTCTTTTGACTCCATTTCTCAAATCCAGGCCACACTGATGCAAGGGGTGGGATCCCCAGGCCTTAGGCAGCTCTGTCCCTGAGTCTGTGTAGGGTATAGCCTTTGTATTAGTCTGTTTTCACACAGCTGATAAGGACATACCCAAGACTGGGAAGAAAAGGATATTTAATTGGACGTACAGTTCCACATATCTGGGGAGGCCTCAGAATCATCGTGAAAGGCAAAAGGCACTTCTTACATAGTGGCGGCAAGAAAAAATGGGGAAGATGCAAAAGCGGAAACCCCTGATGAAACCATCAGATCTCATGAGACGTATTCACTACCACAAGAACAGTGTGGGAGAAACTGCCTCCATGATTCAAATTATCTCCCAATGGATCCCTCTCACAACACATGGAAATCATGGGAGTACAATTCAAGATGAGATTTGGGTGGGGACAACACAAAGCCGAACCATGTAATTCTGCCCCTGGCCCCTCCAAATCTCATGTTCTCACATTTAGAAACCAATCATGCCTTCCCAACAGTCCGCCAAAGTCTTAACTCATTTCAACGCTAACGTAAAAGTCCACAGTCCGAAGTCTCATCTGAGACAAGGCACGTCCCTTCCACCTGTGAGCCTGTAAAATCAAAAGCAAGCTAGTTACTTCCTAGACACAATGAAGATACAGCTATAGGGTAAACACAGCCATTTCAAATGTAAATTGGCCAAAACAAAATGGTTACAGGGCCCATGTAAGTCTGAAATCCAGCAGGGCAGTCAAATTTTAAAGCTCCGAAATTATCTCCTTTGACTCCAGATCTCACATCCAGGTCACCGTGATGCAAGAGATGTGTTTCCAGATGTGTTTCCATGGTCTTGGGCAACTCCCAACCTGTGGTAGGGAGCTAGGAGGGTACAGCCTCCCTCCTAGCTGCTTTCGTGGGCTGGTGTTGCATGTCTGTGGCTTTTCCAGGTGCATGGTGCAAGCTGTCAGTGGATCTACCATTCTGGGGTCTGGAGGATGGTGGACCTCTTCTCATAGCATCACTAGGCGATGCCCCAGTAAGGATTCAGTATTAGGACTCCAATCCCACATTTCTCTTCTGCACTGCCCTAGCAGAGGTTATTCATGAGCACCCCATCCCTGCAGCAAACTTCTGCCTGGGCATCCAAGTATATCCATACATCTTCTAAAATCTAGGCAGAGGTTCCCAAAACCCAATTCTTGACTTCTGTGCACTTGTGTGTTCAACAGCATGTAGAAGCTACCAAGGCTTGGGGCTCACATCCTCTGAAGCCATGGCTCGAGCTCTAACTTGGCCCCTTCCAGCTACCTCTGGAGCAGCTGGGACACAGGGCACCAAGTCCCAGGCTGCCCACAGCTCGGAAACTCTGGGCACGGCCCATAAAATTGTTTTCTCTCCTAGGTCTCCGGGCCTGTGATGGGAGGGAGGAGCTGCTGTGAAGACCTCTGACATGCCCTGGAGACATTTTTCCCATTGTCTTGGGGATTAACATTTGGCTCCTTGTTAATTTTGCAAATTTCTGCAGCCAGCTTAAATTATCCTCAGAAAGTGGGTTTTTCTTTTCTATCGCATTGTCAGGCTGCAGATTTTCTGAACTTTTATGCTCTGCTTCTCTTATAAAACTGAATGCCCTTAACAGCACCCAAGTCACATCATGAATGCTTTGCTGCTTAGAAATTTCTTCTGCCAGACACCCCAAATAATCTCTCTCAAGTTCAATTCCACAAATATCTAGGGCAGGGGAAAATGCTGCTAGTCTCTTTGCTAAAACATAACAAGAGTCATCTTTGCTCCAGTTCACAGCAAGTTCCTCATCTCCATCTGAGACCACCTCAGCCTGGACCTTATTGTCAATATGCTATCAGGCTTTTGGTAAAAGCCATTCAACAAGTCTCTAGAAAGTTCCAAACTTTCTAACATTTTCCTGCCTTCTTCTGAGCCCTGGGCATTGCTGAAAAGATAATAAAAAAGTAATAAAAAAGTTTCCTAGCAAATACAAGCCCAGGACCTGATGACTTCACTGCGTAATTCTACTAAAGTTTTTCTTTTTTTTTTTAAACTAATACCAATGCTATTTAAACCATTCTGAAAAATAGAGGAGATAGAAATACTTTCAAATTCATTCTATTATGCAAGTGTATCCTGATACCAAAAACAGAGAAAGACACATCAAAAAGAAAAAAACAAAACAAAACTATATGCAAATATTACTGATGAATGTTTATTCAAAAGTCCCCAACAACATACTAGCAAACCGAATTCAACAACATATTAAAAAGTCATTCACCATGACCAAGTGGGTTTTATCCCAGGGATGCAAGAATGATTCAACATATACAAATCAAACAAGGTGATACATAGTATTAACAGAATGAAGTACAAAACTCATGTAATCATTTCAACTGATGCTGAGAAAACATTTGATAAAATTCAACATCCCTTCATGATAAAAAACCCTTAAAAAAACTGGGTATAGAAGGAACAGACCTCAATGTAATAAAAGCCACATATGACAAACTCACAGGTAGTAAATTAATGAACGGGGAAAACTAAAATGCATTAATTAGCAAACCAATCAATGTGACACATAATAATAACAGAATGAAGTACAAAAGTCATATAATCATTTCAACTGATGCTGAAAAAGCATTAGATAAAATTCAAAATCCCTTCATGATAAAAACCCTTAAAAACTGGGTATAGAAGAAACAGACTTCAATATAATAAAAGCCACATATGACAAACTCACACGTAGTAAATGAATGAATGGGAAAAACTGAAAAAGGCATTCCTTTATAATTGGAAACACAACAAGGATGCCCACTTTTTCCCCTGATATTCAACATAGTACTGGAAATTCTAGATAGAACAATAAGACAAGAAAACAAAATAAAAAGCATCCAAATTGGAAAGAAAGAAGTCAAATTATCCTTGTTTGTAGCTATTATGGTCTTATATTTTGAAAAACCTAAAGACTTCACCAAAAATCTGTTAGAACTGATAAATTCAGTAAAGTTGTGGGATACAAAACCTATATACCACAAAATCAGTAGCATTTCTTTTTTTTTTTTTTTTTTTTGAGATGGAGTCTCACTTTGTCACCCAGGCTGGAGTACAATGATGCAATCTTGGCTCGCTGCAACCTCTGTCTCCTGGGTTCAAGCAATTCTCCTGCCTCAGCCTCCTGAGTAGCTGGGACTACAGGTGCATGCCACCATGCCTGGCTAATTTCTAATTTTTTGTATTTTTAGCATGAGGTTTCACCATGTTATCCAGGATGGTCTTGATCTCCTCACCTTGTGATCTGCCTTCCTCAGCCTCCCAATGTGCTGGGGTTACAAGCATGAGTTACCACGCCTGGCCAATCAGTAGCATTTCCATACACGAACAACAAACAACCGAAAAACAAAATCAAGAAAGTAATTCCATTTACATTAGTTTCAAATGAAATAAAATATCTAGGAATAAAGTTAACCAAAGACCTCAAAGAACTCTATGATAAAAACTATGAAGCACTGATGCAAGAAATTGAAGAATGTTGGAAAAAGCTGAATGTTGGCAGAAGCTGAGGCAGGGCTTGCATGTGTGACATAATGTAAAAGAGTCTTGGAACATGTCTGGGGTTCAGGGTCTAAAACCTCTTGTGGCCTTTGGAACACCAAGCTCTGTGTCAAAGGGTGGAAGGCTACCCTGACACACCATAATCTAAGCTCAGGGCATGTAATCACTCATGGTTTGGATAGAATCTAGGCCTCCTGGCTCTGGAATGTGTCTAGACTTGCTGGCTTCTTCCTCCTTGCTCTTCCAGGATCAACAGTATCTTGAGTTAAAAGAACCTGCTCTCTGTTATCTCAAGTAGCAGAGCAAATGCTAAACCATCACAACTGTAAATCATGTGCTTAATGCAACGTGCTCCTTCAACGTCCACATTCTCACCACCTGTTTCTTTTTTGGATTACCAATAAACAATGTGGGCTCTCAGATCTCAAGGCCTTCACAGCCTCCATGATTGTCATGGACCCCTGGTCCCACTTCTCTCTCTCAAACTGTCTTTTCTCAATCCTTTCACTCCACTGGACTTTGTCACCCCCATGACCTGGTGTTCGGTCTGATCACCCCAACCGAATAAGACACAAAAAAAGGTAAAGATATTCCATGTTCATGGATTGGAAGACTTAATACTGTTAAAAGGTCCACAACACCTAAATCAATCTACAGATTTAAAGCAATCCCTATCAAAATATCAATGACATTCTTCACAGAAATCATAAAAAATTCTAAAATGTATACAGAACCACAAATGCTCAGAATAGCCATGGCTATCCTATACAAAAAGAACAAAACTGGAGGAATCATATTACCTGACTTCAAATTATATTACAGAGCAATAGTAAACAAAACAGCCTGAGATTGGCATAAAACAGACACATAGCTCAGTGGAACAGAATAGAGAACACAGACATAAATCCGTACATCTACAGTGAACTCGTTTTTCACAAAGATGTGGAAGAATATATATTGTAAAAAAAGACAATCTCTTTGATAAATGGGACTGGGAAAACTGGATATCCATATGCAAAAGAATGAAATTAAACCCATATCTCTTGTCATGTACAAAAATCAAATCAAAATGGATTAAAGACTTAAATCTAAGATCTCAAATTATGAAACTACTAAAAGAAAACATTCCAGAAACTCTCCAGGACATTGGAATGGGCAAAATTTTTCTGAGTAATATCCCACAACACAGGCAACCAAAGCAACAATTAACCGATGAGATCAAATTAAGTGGAAAAGCTTCTGCACTGCAAAAGAAAGAACAAAGTGAAGAGACAACCCATAGAAGGAGAGAAAATATTTGCAAAGTATGATTAATAACTAGACTATGTAAGGAGCTCAAACAATTCTACAGGAAAAAAAATCTGATAATCTAATTAGAAAATGGGCAAAAGAACTGAAGAAATATGTCTCAAAAGAAGACATACAAATGGCAAACAAGTATATGAAAAGATGCTCAACATCAGTAATCATTAGAGAAACGCAAAGCACAACTACAATGATAGATAATTTCATCACAGTCAAAATAGCTTATATCCAAAAAACAGGTGATAACAAGTGCTGGTGAGGCTATGGAGAAAAGGGAACCCTTGTACTCTGTTGATGGGAATGTATGTTAGTACAACCACTATGTAGAACCATCTGAAGCTTTCTCAAAAATCCAGAAATAGAGCTACCATATGATTCAGGAACGGCCCTTTTGGTATATACCCGAAAGGAAGGAAACTTGTATATAGAAGAGATATATGCACTCCCACACTTATTGGAGCACTTATTAACAATAGTCAAGAGTTGAAAGTAATCTAAGTATCCAGCAAGAGATGAATGAATAAAGAAAATATGGTATATATACACAATGGGGTACTATTTGACCATAGAAAGAATGAGATCCTGTCATTTGCAATAACATGGATGGAACTGGAGGTCATCATGTTAAGTGAAATAAACCAGGCACAGAAAAATATGAATCACATGCTCTCACTTTTTTGGAGGAGCTAAAAATTAAAACAATTGACCTCATGGAGATAGAGAGTAGAAGGATGGTTACTGCACACTGGAAAGGATAGTGGGGGCTGGGGGAAAGTGAGAGTGGTTAATGGGTTCAAAAACTAGTTAGGACAAATAAATAAGACCTAGTATTTGATAGCACAACAGGGTGACTATAGTCATAAATAATTTAATTGCACATTTAAAAATAACGAAAAGAGCAAAATTGCATTGTTTGTATCACAAAAGGATAAATGCCTGAGGTTGTGGATATCCCTTTTACCTTGATATAATTATTACATATTGTGTACCTGTTTAACATTATTTTGTAATGTCCTAGACATGATTATTACACATTGCATATCTGTTTAACATTATTCTGTAATGTACTGGAAAAGTTTTTTTCAAGGAATTAGAAATGAAATTACTGTAACTATAAAACTTAATTATATATATCATTTCATTAGAAAATTACATGTACATCATATTAAAATATAGAATTACAATACCAGGTAAGCCATAACTCAAACTACAATAGAGTCCTCAGATTTAAAGTGTGAATATATTCTATTGACTTAAAATTTTGTCATAGTTTTTTTTTTTTTTTAAATAAAAGATACTCTATTAAGGAATTCCTCTCAAGGAACAGGTTGCAATAGCAATATTACAATCATTCGGCATTTTGTTATGTCTTACAGGTATATTATAAAAAGAAAATGTTGGATTTTGTGGATGAATCTGAGCTAAACATAACCTTATTCAAAAGATCCTTCAGTTCCCTTACATATCATGGACCGTCTCCCTCCCCACACTCTGTAGAAAGAACTGCAGAATACACTTAAATTAGCAATAAAGACCAGGGAGGCTTTTTCCTTCGTGGAGAGGAAAGCACAGTCAGGTAAATCATAAATTCCATCAGTGCCTTATTACAGGTTGCAAAGTTTGAATCATTCAGATTTACCCAGGTTGGTCTCCTGGGTTATCCGGGATTCTTGAAATAGCAATAGTGAACAGACTGAGTTGATTAGACTAGGGGTTTTCAAAACTCACTGAGATTTTGAGTAAGCTTTAAAATAATACAACATCCTCCTTTTAGATCAGTGCTACTCAGACTTTAATGTGCATTCAAATCTTTCGGGATCTTGTCAAGATGTAGATTCGTATACAGTAGATGTCAGACGGGATTGCAGGTGCTGCGCTTCTAACAAGCTTCCGGGCGACGCTGACACTGATGCTGTGTGAGTCTGTAGAC
The DNA here is from genome assembly GCF_003255815.1 of Theropithecus gelada. Classification (NCBI taxonomy): domain Eukaryota; kingdom Metazoa; phylum Chordata; class Mammalia; order Primates; family Cercopithecidae; genus Theropithecus; species Theropithecus gelada. Next base: position 175,467,844 of record NC_037672.1, on the reverse strand, counting down.
CACACTCGTGTAGAAAGGCTTTAATAAAAGCAAGATAGATACAAATGTTGCATGACATATAGGGCTTACTGTGTGGGTCTAGACTTACTTTACTTTAAAATTTTGCTACAATTTTAGGCCAGGCGCAGTGGCTCACGCCTGCAATCCCAGCACTTTGGGCGGCCGAGGCGGGTCGATCACCTGAGCTCAGCAGTTCAAGACCAGCCTGGCCAACATGACGAAACCCCGTTTCTACTAAAAATACAAAACTTAGCCGGGCGTGATGGCAGGTACCTGTAATCCCAGCTACTCGGGAGGCTGAGGCGGGAGAATTGCTTGGACCCGGGAGGCAGAGGTTGCAGTGAGCCAAGATTGCACCACTGCACTCCAGCCTAGGGGACACAGCAAGACTGTCTCAAAGACATACATACATACATACATACATACATACATACATACATAATGCATTGTTTGTAGATAATTAATGATTTTTAACTTTGTTTTGAGATAAATACATACACAGTAGACTGCCAAAGTATCACAGAGAGGACCCATGTACCCTTCCAATGATTTAACTGATATAATTTTAGTAAAATATCAAAACCAGGAATTTGACATTGGCACAATGTGTGAGTATAGGTATGTGTTATTATATTACGTGTTCAGATTTATGTAATGACCACTGCAACCATGAGACAGAATTCTTTTATTATCACAAATATCTCCCTTCTGTTACCCCTTTCCACCCACTCCTCCACCATCCCTAACTCCCAACAATCCTAATCTGTTATTCATCTCTGTATTTGGTCATTTAAAAAACGTAATATAAATGAATTCATTCACTACGTAGTCTTTTGAAATTGGATTTCTTTACTCAAAATACCTCACTGGAGATTCATGGCATGGGTGTACTACAGGTTGTTTTGTTTTGCTTTGTTTTTAGCCATTTGTGTATTGAGGGGCATTTTGGTTATTTTCAGCCCTGAGCAATTACAAATAAAGCTGCTATGGATAAATGAGTACACATTTTTGTTTGGACGTAAGTTTTCATTTCTTTCAGGCAAATGGCCAGAGATGCAATTGCAGGGTTATATAGTTTAAATGTATATTTTGTTTATTTTACAAACTTCTTTTTTCCAGAGTGACTGTATCATTTTATATACTCATCGGCAAAGTCCAAGTGATCTATTTTCTCTGCATCCTTAAGAGTATTTCATAATATCACAAATTTTCGTTGGTTTTTAGGTGTGTAGTGATATTTCATAGTAGTTTCAATTTGCATTTCACTAATGCCAATGATGTTTAACATCTTTTCATGTGTTTATTTGCCATCTCTATCTTTTTAGGTGAAATATATCTTCATATCTTTTATTCACATTTTCATTGACTTTTTTTTATAGTTGAATGTTGAGAGTTTGTTATATATTCTATATGCCAGTCCTTTATTAGATACAGGGTTTGTAAATATTTTTCCTCAGTCTGAAGTTTGTCTTTTCATCATCTTAGGGTATTTTACAAAGTCAATATTTTAAAATTGGAATTTAGTCGTACTTAGCGATTTTTTCCCCTTTACGGATTGTGTATTAGGGGTCAAGTCTAAGAACTCTTTGCTCAGCCCTAGGTTCTGAGGATTTTCTCCTATGCTATCACTGAAAATATTTATAGTTTTATATTCCATCTCAAAGAAAAAGGTCTTAGGTTTAGGTCAGATTCTCTTTTAATTTTTTTCTTTTCATTTTATTTTGGTTATGGATATCTAATGGCTCCAGCACCATTTGCTGAAAAGACTAATATTTCACCACTATTATTAAATTGTTTTTGAGCCTTTATAAAATCAGCTCATACTTCTATGGAGTTAATTATGGGTTCTGTATCTGGTCCCATCGATCTATGTGTCTGTCCTCATGTAAGATCACACATCTTGATTAGTGTAGCTTTGTAATAAAGTATCAATCAAAAGTCATTATTCTCTATTATTTTGCAAAATTGTGTTAGCAAATCTAGTTGCTTTGCATTTCTTTATACATTTTTTAATAATATTGTCGGAATCTACACAAAATCTTGCTGGAGTTTAAAAAATAGTTACATTAAAGCTGGATGAATTTTGGAATATTTAACATCTCCTCTTCTTGAAGCCCCAATCAATAAGAACACGATGATCATCAACTTGTTTTAGATAGTTCTTTCATTATTGTTTTACTGTTTTCAGTACACAAGTTTTATACATATTTCATGAGACACCCAAGTATATCATTTTATTTGCAGTTTTATTGAGGTAGAATTCACAAAAATCATATATATTTATATTATACAATTAAAAGTTTTGATATATGTATATAGTGTTAAATGATTTTGACAATCAAACTAATTTACACATACATCACCTCATGTAGTTTTTTTCCTTATGGTAAGAAGATCTATTTAACATACACTCCTAACAATTTACAAGCGAACAATACATTATTATTAACTATAGTCACCATGCAGTAAAATAGAATTATTGAACTGATTCATCCTGTTGAATTGAAACTTTGTACACTTGGATCAGCATCTCCCCTTTTCCTTCCCCCCACAGCAGCCAATGGTACCCACCATTTTACTGTCTGTTTCTATGAATTCAATGTTTTCACATTCCACTTATAATGAGATCATGTGGTATTTGTCTTTCTGTGCCCAGCATATTTCACTTAGCCTAATGTCCTCCAAGTTCATCCAGATTGTCACAGATAATAGGACAAGATTTCTTTTGTCAAGGCCAAATAGTATTCTATATTGTGCATATGTATAGTGTATATATATAGATCCACACAGATACATAATATATATATTCTATGTTTTCTTTATCATTCATCTGTAGATAGACTCAGGTTGATTCCATAAATTGGCTTTCATGAATAATGGTGGAATGAACATGAGAGTGTAAATATTTCTTTGACATACTGATTTTATTTCCTTTATATATATATATATATATATATATGCATAAAAGTGGGATTGATAAGTCATATGGTAATTCTATTTTCAATTTTTTGAGGAACAACCATACATTTTTCCCTTTAATGCCTGTACCAATTTACATTCTCACCAACAGTGCAATAATCGTTTTCTCTATATTCTCTCCAACATTTATATTCTTTCCTCTTCTTCATAGTAGCCATGCTAACAAGTATGAAGTCAATTTGCATTTACTTGATGATTAGTGATGTTGAGAATTTTTCATACACCTATTGGACATTTTTGTGTTTTCTTTTGATAAATATCTATCCAGGTATTTTGCCCATTTTTAATTTTTTTGGCTATTTTTGTTTGACTACCTCGTATATTTTATATATTAACTCCTTATCAGATGTATGGTTGGCAAATATTTTCTCCCATATTTTAACTTCCTTATGTTCATTGTTTCCTTTGCTTTGCAAAAGGCCTATTGGTTTGATGCAGTCCCATTTGTTTCTTTTGTATTTGTTGCCTATGCTTTTGGGGTCACATTCAAAAAATTATTGTCCAGATCAAGTCATGAAGGTTTTCCCCTATGTTTACTTCTAGTTAGTCTTAGAGTTTCTAGTCTTACATTTCAGTCTTCAATCCATTTTAATTTGAGCTTTTTGCGGGACATAAGACAAGGGTCCCATTTCATTCTCCTGCATGTGAATATCCAATTTTCCCAGTACCATATATTGAAAATACTATCTTTTCCCCATTGTGTGTTCTTCACAATCTTGGCAATGATCAATTGACTGTAAGTGCTTGGATTGATTTCTGGGCTCTCTGTTTTCTATTAAAGTGATGTATCACATTTATTGATTTACATATGTTGAAACAGCCTTGCATTCCAAGGATAAATTCTACTTAATCATGGTGAATGTCTGTTTTTATGCCAGTACTATGTTGTTTTGATTACTGTAGCTTTGTAGTATATTTTGAAGTCAGCAATATAATGCATCCAATTCTATTCTTTTTGCTCAAGATTGCTTTGGTTACTTGGGATTTTTTTAGTGCCAAGTGAATTTTAGATTTTTTTTTCTATTTCTGTGAAAAATGTGATTGGAGATTTGATAGAGATTGCATCGAATCTGCAGATCACTTTGGGTACTATGAACATTTTAACAATATTAATATTTTCCAATCTGTGAACACAGTATATCTTTCTATTTATTTTTTTCTTTCATCAATTATTTATAGTTTTCAATGTATATATGTTTTACCTACTTTGTTAAATTTATTTCTAAGGGCTTTTTAATGCCATTGGAAATGGAAATTATATTGTGGTTTCTTTTTTGATAATTCATTGTTAGCATATAAAAACAAAATGGATTTTTGTATGTGTATCCTGCAACTTTACTGAATTCCTTTTTTTACTTATAACAGTTTTTTTTTATGGAGTCTTTATCTGTATAAGATTATGGCACAAACAACAAAGTTAATTTTATTTCTTTTCTTATTTGGATGGCTGTAGTTGCTTTTCTTGCCTAGTTGCTCTGGGTAAGACTTCCACTACTATATTGAATAGAAGTGGTGACAGTGGGCATCCTTGTCTTGATCTCAGAGCAAATATATACAGCTTTTCACTATTGAGTATGATGTTAGTTGTGGGCATGTCATATATAAACTTTATTATGTTAAGGCAATTTCCTTCTTTTTATTGTTTATTGAGATTTTTTACATGAAATTGTGCTGGATTTTGTCAAATACATCTTTTGCATAAATGAGATGATTATATAATTTATTTATTCTTAATTCTATTAATATGGTGTATCACATTTACAGATTTGTGTATATTGAAGCAGTCTTGCGTCCGAGGGGTAAATCTGACTTGACCAAGCTGTATAATCTTTTGAACGTGCTATTAAACTTAATTTGCTAGCATTTTGTTGAAATTGTTTGCATTTATGTTCATTAGAGATATTGGATTGTACTTTTTTTTCTTAGAGTGTCTTTGTCTGGCTTTGGTATCAGGATAATACTTGCTTTCTAAAATGATTTTGGAAAATTAGTTCCCTCCTGTCAATGTTTTTGGGAAGAGTTTAGGGATTAACTTTAGTTTTTCTTTAATGGTTTTATAAAACTGAATCCATGAAGCCATCTGGTCCTGAGCTTTTCCTTGATAGAAGAGTTTTTATTACATATTCAATTTCCTTACGGATTATTGGTCTGTTCATATTTTCTATTTCTTCATGATTCAGTCTTCATAGGTTATATATGTCCAGGAATTTATTCATTTCTTCTAGTTTATGCAATTTGCTGGTATGCAACTGTTCATAATAGTCTCATAATTTTTCTATTTCTGTGATATCATTGGTAATGTCTCTGCTTTCATGTATAATTTTATTTATTTGAGACTTCTCTCTTTTTTCTTTCTTTATTATACTTTAAGTTCTGGGATACATGTGCAGAATGTGCAGGTTTGGTACATAGGTATACACGTGCCATGGTGGTTTGCTGCACCCATCAACTTGTAATCTACATTAGGTATTTCTCCTAATGCTATACCTCTCCTTGCTCCCTACCTCCCAACAGGCCCCAGGTGTGTGATGTTCCCCTCCCTGTGCCCATATGTTCTCATTGTTTGACTTCCACTTATGAGCAAGAACATGTTCTATTCCTGTGTTAGTTTGCTGAGAATGATGTTTTCCAGCTTTATCCATGTCCCTGCAAAGGATGTGAACTCATCCTTTTTTATGGTGGCATAGTATTCCATGGTGTATATGGGTCACATTTTCTTTATCCATTCTACCATTGATGGACATTTGGGTTGGTTCCAGTCTTTGCTATAGTGAATAGTGTTGCAGTAAACATATGTGTGCATGTGTCTTTATAGTAGAATGATTTATAATCCTTTGAGTATAAACCCAGTAATGGGATTGCTGGGTCAAATGTATTTCTAGTTTTAGATCCTTGAAGAATCGCCACACTGTCTTCCACAATGATTGAACTAATTTGCACTCCCACCAACAGTGTAAAAGTTTTCCTATTTCTCCACATCCTCTCCAGCATCTGTTGTTTCCTGACTTTTTAATGATTGCCATTCTAACTGGTGTCAGATGGTATCTCGTTGTCATTTTGATTTGCATTTCTCTAATGACCAATGATGATGAGCTATTTTTCATACGTTTGTTGTCTACATAAATATCTTCTTTTGAAAAGTGTCCATTCATATTCTTTGCCCACTTTTTGATGGGGTTGTTTGTTGTTTTTCTTGTAAATTTGTTTAAGTTCCTTGTAGATTCTGGATATTAGCTCTTTGTCAGATGGATAGATGGCAAAAATTTTCTCCATTCTGTAGGTTGCCTGTTCACTCGGATGATAGTTTCTTTTGCTGTGCAGAAGCTCTTTAGTTTAATTAGATCCCATTTGTCAATTTTGGCTTTTGTTGCAATTGCTTTTGGTGTTTTAGTCATGAAGTCTTTGCCCGTGCCTATGTGCTGAATGGCATTGCCTAGGTCTTCTTCTAGGGTTTTTATGGTTTTTGGTCTTACATTTAAATCTTTAACCAATCTTTAGTTAACTTTTGTATAAGATATAAGGAAGGGGTCCAGTTTCAGTTTTCTGCACATGGCTAGCCAGTTTTCCCAACATCATTTATTAAATAGGGGATTCTTTCCTCATTGCTTGTTTTTGTCAGATTTGTCAAAGATCAAATGGTTGTAGATACGTGGTATTATTTCTGAGGCCTCTGTTCTATTCCATTCATCTATATATCTGTTCTGGTACCAGTACCATTGCTGTTTTGGTTACTGTAGCCTTGTAATATAGTTTGAAGTCGAAGTCAGGTAGTGTGATGCCTCCAGCTTCATTATTTTTGCTTAGGATTGTCTTGTCTATATAGGCTCTTGTTTTGTTCCATATGAAATTTAGAGTAGTTTTTTCTAATTCTGTGAAGAAAGTCAGTGGTAGCTTGTTGAGACTAGCATTGAATCTATAAATTACTTAGGGCAGTATGGCCATTTTCACAATATTGATTCTTCCTATCCATCAGCATGGTATGTTTTTCCATTTGTTTGAGTCCTCTCTTATTTCCTTTAGCAGTGGTTTGTAGTTCCCCAAAAGAGTTCCTTCGCATCCCTTGTAAGTTGTATTCTTAGGCATTTTATTCTCCTTGTAGCAACTGTGAATGGAAGTTCGCTCATGATTTGCCTCTCTGTTTGTCTGTTACTGGTGTATTGAAATACTTGTAATTTTTTCACATTGATTTTGTATCCTGAGACTTTGCTTACGTTGTTTATTAGCTTATGGAGTTTTGGGCTGAGATAATGGGGTTTCTAAATATACAATTATGTCCTCTGCAAACAGATAATTTGGCTTCCTTTCTTCCTGTTTGAATACACTGTATTTCTTTCTCTTGTCTGATTGCCCTGGCCAGAACTTCCAATACTATGTTGAACAGGAGTGGTGAGAGATAGCATCCTTGTCTTGTGCCGGTTTTCAAAGGGAATGCTTCCAAGTTTTGGCCATTCAGTATGATATTGGCTGTGGATTTGTCACAAATAGCTCTTATTATTTTGAGATACATTCCATCAATACATAGTTTATTGAGAGTTTTTATCATGAAGGGGTGTTAAATTTCATTGCAGGCCTTTTCTCCATCTATTGAGATAACCATGTGGTTTTTGTCACTGGTTCTGTTTATGTGATGGATTAAGTTTATTGATTTGCATATGTTGAAGCAGCCTTGCATTCCAGGGATGAAGCTGACTTGATCGTGGTGGATAAACTTTTTAAAGTGCTGTGGGATTCACTTTGCCAGTATTTTATTGAGGATTTTTGCATCAATGTGCATCAGGGATATTGGCCTGAAATTTTCTTTTTTTATTGTTTCCCTGCCAGGTTTTGGTATCAGTGTGATGCTGGCCTCATAAAATGAGTTAGGGAGGAGTCCCTCTTTTTCTATTGTTTTGAATATTTACAGAAGAAATGGTACCAGATCCTCTTTGTACCTCTGGTAGAATTAGGCTGTGAATCCATTTGGTCCTGGGCTTTTTTTTTTGGTTGGCAGGCTATTAATTATTGCCTCATTTTCAGGACTTGTTATTGGTCTATTCAGGGATTCGACTTCTTCCTTGTTTAGAATTGGGAGGGTGTGTGTGTCCAGGAATTTATCCATTTCTTCTTGATTTTCTAGTTTACTTGCATAGAGGTATCTATAGTATTTTCTGATTGTAGTTTGTATTTCTGTGGGATCAGTAGTGATATCTCATTTATCATTTTTTACTGTGTCTATTTGATTCTTCTCTCTTTTCTTCTTTATTAGTCTGGCTAGCAATCTATCAATTTTGTCGATCTTCTAAAAAAATCAGCTGCTGGATTCATTGATTTTTAGAAGGGTTTTTTATGTCTTTATTTCCTTCAGTTCTGCTCTGATCTTAGTTATTTCTTGTATTCTGTTAGCTTTTGAATCTGTCTGCTCTTGGTTCTCTAGTTGTTTTAATTGTGATGTTAGGATGTTGGTTTTAGATCTTTCCTGCTTTCTCCTGTGGGATTTAGTGCTATAAACTTCCCTCTAAACACTGCTTTATCTGTTCCCACAGATTCTGGTACATTGTGTCTTTGTTCTCATTGGTTTTAAACAACTTATATTTCTGCTTTAATTTCATTATTTACCCAGTAATCCCTTAGGTAGGCAGGTTGTTCAGTTTCCATGTAGTTGTGCAGATTTGAGTGAGTTTCTTAATCCCGAGTTCTAATTTGATTGCACCGTCCTCTGAGAGAATTTTTGTTATGATTTCCATTCTTTTGCATTTGCTGAGGAGTATTTTACTTCCAATTATGTGGTCAGTTTTAGAATAAGTGCTATGTGTGCTGAGAAGAATGTATATTGTGTTGATTTGGAGTGGAGAGTTCTGTAGATGTCTATTAGGTCCACTTAGTCCAGAGCTCAGTTCAAGTCCTGAATATCCTTGTTAATTTTCTGTCTTGTTGATTTGTCTAATATTGACAGTGGGGTGTTAAAGTCTCCCAGTATGATTGTGTGGGAGTCTAAGTCTCTTTGTAGGTCTTTAAGAACTTTCTTTATTAATCTGGGTGCTCCTGTATTGGGTGCATATATATTTAAGATCATTAGCTCTTCTTGTTGGATTGATCCCTTTACCATTATGCAATGCCATTCTTTGTGTTTTTTATCTTTGTTGGTTTAAAATCTGTTTTATCAGAGACTAGGATTGCAACCTCTGCTGTTTTCTTGTTTTTGTTTTTGCTTTTTTGTTTGTTTTTTTGTTTGTTTTTGCTTTCAGTTTGCTTGGTAAATATTCCTCCGTTCCATTATTTTGAGACATTGTGTGTCTTTGCACATGAAATGGATCTCATGAATACAGCACATCAATGGGTCTTGACTATATTTAATTTGCCATTCGGTGTCTTTTAATTGTGGCATTTAGCCCATTTACATTTAAGGTTAGTATTGTTATGTGTGAATCTGATCCTGTCATTATGATGCTAGCTGGTAATTTTGCCCATTAGTTGATGCAGTTTCTTCATAGTGTCAATGGTCTTTACATTTTGGTATGTTTTTGCAGAGGCTGGTACTGTTTTTTCCTTTTCATATTTAGTGCTTCTTTCAGGAACTCTTGTAAGACAGGCCTGGTGGTGACAAAATCCCTCAGCATTTGCTTGTCTGTAAAGGATTTTATTTGTGCTTAACTTATAAAGCTTACTTTGGCTGGATATGAAACTTTGGGTTGAAAATTCTTTTCTTTAAGAATGTTGAATGTTGGCACCCACTCTCTTCTGGCTTGTAGGGTTTCTGCAGAAAGATCCACTGCTAATCTGATGGGTTTCCCTTTGTGGGTAACATTACCTTTCTCTCTGGATGCCCTTAACATTTTTTGCTTCATTTCAACCTTGGCAAATCTGATGATTATGTGTCTTATGGCTGCTCTTCTTGAGGTATATCTTTGTGGTGTTCTCTGTATTTCCTGAATTTGAATGTTGGCCTGTTCCACTAGTTTGGGGAAGTTCTCCTGGATAATATCCTGAAGTGTGTTTTCCAACTTGGTTCCATTCTCCCTATCAATTTCAGGTAAACCAAACAAATGTAGGTTTGGTCTTTTCACATAGTCCCATATTTCTTGGAGGCTTTGCTCATTCCTTTTCTTTCTTTTTTCTCTAATCTTGTCTTCACACTTTATTTCATTAAGTTGATCTTCAATCTCTGATATCCTTTCTTCTACTTGATCGATTCGGCTATTGATACTTACGTATGTTTCACAAAGTTCTCGTGCTGTGTTTTTCAGTTCTATCAGTTCATTTGTATTCTTCTCTAAACTGCTTATTCTAGTTAGCAGTTCCTGTAACCTTTTATCAAGGTTCTTAGCTTCCTTGTGTTGGAATAGAACATGTTCCTTTAGCTCAGAGGTGTTTGTTATTACTGACCTTCTGAAGCCTACTTCTGTCAATTTGTCAAACGCATTCTCAGTCCAGTTTTGTTCCCTGGCTAGCAAGGAGTTGTGATCCTTTGGAGGAGAAGAGGCGTTCTGGTTTTTGGAAATTTTAGTCTTTTTGCACTGGTTTTTAATCATCTTCTTGGATTTATATATCTTTGGTCTTTGATGTTGGCGACCTTCAGATGTGGTTTTTGCGTGGTTGTCCCTTTTGTTGATGTTGATGCTATTGCTTTCTGTTTGTTGGTTTTCCTTCTAGCAGTCAGGCTCCTCTGCTGCAGGTCTGCTGGAGTTTGCTGGAGGTCCACTGCAGACCCTGTTTTCCTGGGTATCACCACCAAAGGCTGCAGAACAGCAAAGATTACTGCCTCCTCCTTCCTCTGGAAGCTTCATCCCAAAGGGGCACCTACCAGATGCCAGCCAGAGCTCTCTTGTATGAGGTGTCTGTCAAGCCCTTCTGGGAGGTGTCTCCTTGTCAGGAGGCACAGGGGTCAGGGACACACTTGAGGAGACAGTCTGTCCCTTAGCAGAGCTCGAGTGCTGTGCTGGGAGATCTTCTGCTCTCTTCAGAGTGGGCAGGTAGGAAAGTTTAAGTTTGCTGAAGCTGTGCCCACAACAACCCCTTCCCCCAGGTGCTCTGTCCCAGGGAGATGGGAATTTTATCTATAAACCCCTGACTGGGGCTGCTGGCTTTCTTTCAGAGTTATCCTGCCCAGAGAGGAATAATCTAGAGAGGCAATTTTGCTACAGTAGCTTTGTGGCACTGTGGTGGGCTCCACCAAGTCTAGACTTTCCAAGGCTTCGTTTACACTGTAAGGGGAAAACTGCCTACTCAAGCCTCAGTAATGGCGGACGCCCCTTCCCACACTAAGCTTGAGCTTCCTAGGTTGACCTCAGAATGCTGTGCTGCCAGCGAGAATTTCAAGCCAGTGGATCTTAGCTTGCTGGGCTTCGTCGAGGTGGGTAGGCTGAGCAAGACCACTTGGCTCCCTGGCTTCAGCCCCCTTTCCAAGGGAGTGAACTATTCTGTCTCATTGGTGTTCCAGGAGCCACTGGGGTACAAAAGAAAACTCCTGTCTCTAGCTTGGTGTCTGCCCAAATGACCGCCCAGTTTTGGGCTTGAAACTCAGGCCCCCAGTGTTGTAGGCACTCGAGGGAATTTCCTGGTCTGCAGGTTCCAAAGACAGTGGGAAAAGCATAGTATCTGGGCCAGATAGCACTGTCCCTCACAGCACAGTCCCTCATGGCTTACCTTGGCTAGGGGAGGGAGTTCCCCAATCCCTTGCACTTCCTGGGTAAGGCAACCCCTCAACTCTGATTCTGCTCACCCTCCGTGGGCTGCACGCACTGTCTAACGAATCCCAGTGAGATGAGCTGGGTACCTCCGTTGGAAATGCAGAAATCACTCGTCTTCTGTGTAGGTCTTGTTGGGAGCCGCAGACCAGAGCTGTTCCTATTCAGCCTTCTTGACTTTTCTCCCTCTTTTTTCTTAATCTAACCATAGTTCTTCCATTTTGTTTATCTTTGTTCATTTTGACTCTTTCCCTAAAATCAAAAAAGAAAGGAATATAAGTTACTTTTCTGCTTTACTTGCTAGGAATGCTTCATCAAATTACAGAGCTTCAGGGACTGGCACGTGAAAGTTAATGGAATTGGATTGGTCTTGTGAGTCCTTATACTCCTAAGAAACAGATCTTTCTCCCTGTCACCATCAGTTCTTCTATTCCTCTGAAATTCATTGGCACATTTAGCTTCAATTTCTTTATCTTTTTGTAAAACGTTTTCCCACTTTAACCAAAGGGAAAATATGTATTAGTAATTCATGCATTTATTCATTTTAAAAGTAATTCTTTTAATGAAAGTAGTACACATTGTTGAGAATATGAATGTGAGCACTGGTTTCAAGGTGCTTTTACATTAAGAATGAAAAAAGAAGATAAGGATTTGCACAACTGCAGAAACTTGATATCTCAGGCTGTTTTTAGTTAGAATAAAATGTCCTGAAACAGTGCCTCTCAAACTTTAGTGTGAAGGTTAGTAAGCACTGAATCTGATTTATTAGGTTTGGCACAGGGCCTGAGACTTTCCAGTTTTGGTAAGCCGGTCAAAGTGACACAGTTTGAGTAAACAAGGGCCTAGGTAATTTCAACTGAACAGATCTTTTTGTTACATGACTTAAGCAAAAATCATTTAAAATAATATAAAACAAGTAAAACACAAGCTAGGATGAAGTGCACACTATGTGTAAAAAATAAATAAATATTAATTTATATTTAATTTTATTACCATCATTTTCCCTTTTATTTTGCTTTTCAATTAGTTCCCTCAACTCGAATCAAGGATTCATAGTTTTGCCTACTCCCATGTGTCTGTCAGAAGATTATTAAAGTGACACAGTTTGATTGTTTCAGTATTAATCTTTTTCTTAAAGAGTGTGTCTTGTATATTTTGTTTAAAGTCTAAAACACATAGATATACATATGTTCTGATATATCTTAAATGCTTGACATTTATTTAAAAAAGAACTTTAGGTCATTTTGTGTAAACATAAATTTTTGAAATTAGGCTTTCTTTAGGTTATTTTAGCATTCATATTTAACTTCTAAGAAGAAACTGAAATTACCACCCCACCCAAAAATCTATGGCATTAAAGATCAGGTGGCTTATGAGTTTGCGAAGTTTAATTTGAGTCACTATTGTACTAGCTACACTCAATATCAACCAGGCAGCAAATGTTTACTAATCTTTTACCTCTAGTAATTCTACTCATGATAGCCCATCAAGGTGGTAAATATATGAAATGTAGGTACACAGTAATAAAGTTTTAAATACTGATACTCAAAAAGTTCACTTTGGAAAACTAGCCATTAATTTTAGAAAGAGATTTGTAATCTATTGTTTTCTTTATTTTCTTTGGTTGGCACAAAGGTCAGAGCTACAGTTTTAGTGCAAGTGTAATTGCCTTAGTTCATTCAGATATTCAAGCATAGATACCTTCTTAAAAATCGTTGAGATACGATAAATACTCAAGTATAGCCCCTTGATCTTCTAGCTTTTATTGTATAATGTTATCTTCACAGGCTTTAGAATTTTGCTGCAGCTTCAAATAATGAAGAAACTAATAATTTCTTGTTAAAGAAATCTCATGCCCACAATATTTCTGAAGCTTTTCTTTAAGATATAATTTCAAGGTCATTGTGAAGCCCTGTAATAAAGCCAGCCTCATTAATTTATAGTTTCATCTAATTTCTGACCATGCATATTTTCATTCAGCTTATTTATCATATTAATTTTCTTTCTTTAAAAGAAACTGCGAGTGCCAAGTTTTCTATGCCCATGTACAGACATAAAACTGAAAGCACCAAGTGATGAGTATAAGTTAGGTGAGGTTTATAATCTATAGGCACATCTCAAAAGTTTTGGTAAGACATAATCTAGGAAGAATTTATGGGTAAGATGTGAACCATGAGAATTTTCTTAAAAAGGTAATAAAAATGACCAGGGTTTGAGGGATAAAAAGTCAATACACCTCTAATATATCCTATTCTTATTGTTATTCATACTGTTTTATATTTTTTGAACTCTACCTGTTTGAATTGCCTTCTGTCTTTGATTATACAAATGTTTTGTCTTCTTCAAGGCTAATTAAAGTGTCAGTACTTCCCTTAGGGAACCTGACTGATCCTCTCCAAATCATTCTTTTATTAAAAGTTACAATTAGTATGTTATCATATAATGACTATTACCCAAACATATCATGTGTTCTCCTTCTTTTCACAACCAGATTTTATGTCAACTTATTTTCAAAACCTCATTGCAGAGAGCTCAGAAATGGGTACATGGTATATAAAATAATTAAAACAACAACATAATTGAGATAATGTCTAGGATAGCAGTAGAGAGCAGTGATCATAGCCAAATTGCTTAGCTTTGGCTTGCAACTTTATTGTGTTTTGGGTGTTACTTTCCTGCTCTGTGATTTAGTTCCCTTATCAGAAATAACGAGAGTAATGCTACCTTTTAGGTTTGTTGTGATGATTAGCAAGCTAATATATACAAGAACTTATGCCAGTTCTGGAAAAAGATAAGTACTCAGTAAACGTTAACTATTATTATTTGATAGAGGCATTTGTGTTAATATTTTCATGGTGTCAATGCTAAAAGTTTACTTCCTGTATGAAGATAGTCAATTACTGGGTAATATCTTTAAGATTCTTAAATATTTATTGCAATTTTCTGAATAATATTTTGTTATAAATTATAATTAATAAAATATTTAAATGATACCCTGACATTTTGGTTCATATTTGCTTCATTTCAAAGTAAACTGTATGAATTTTCTCAATTCCTCTTCATTTAAATGATATTAATTTTATTTAGGTTCTACAAACTTCTCTGTCTCTCATATACAGTGGTTAGAGTTAGCTTCTTGCCCTTCGGCATCAGTGGTCTGTTGCCAGATTGCCCTTCCACGATACAAAATACAGCAAATGGTCACACTTAATGAGTCAGTGAACCAGCAGCACTCTTGGGGAGAAGGCAATTATAGACATACACTGTCATCATTCATGAGATAATTAGATGCAACCTGAGTGTAGTCTCAGATATGAGTAACCAAAATACTCATATCTGACCTCACACTTAGATAAGCTCTTATACCTTTGACTTTAGATTTGCATACCTTCCACAGAGCAACCAAAGCAAAGTATGAAAATAGATGTGGAAACGTACAATCTCTTTGTGCCATGTTAAATACATGAGTAGGATAAGCCGATTATAAACCTAAAACCAAGTAATTGGAAGGAAACCAAGCAGTTAATGGGATATTACATGCAGAATTTCAGTTATCACTGTATACTCTAATCCAATGCATCTAATTTTGTTTGTTGGTTTGTTTTCCAAACTAGAACTCCTTTAACTGAAGGGAGAATGGGCAAATTTTCACAAATGACTGATTATGAATCAGCTATATGTAATCAGAAAAACACATAATGATACAAAATTGAGAAGAGGTGCTACCCAATACATAAGGGACATACTATGCTATATGATTGCTTGAGGAACCCAAATAATTAGTATAAATACACAACAAACTATCTTGTATTTTTCTTCACAAAGTAGATTAAGCAGATGGCGGAACCAAACAAGAGAACAAAGAGAGAAAGAAAGATTGGTGATTAGGGGGCAGTTCTCCCAGGTTATGTGGAAAACATTGTATAATTTAACATAGTACATAGTGGCTTCTGTTTAAATATAGAATATACAGTGAGAGACTATTTTGATAAAATTGGAACATGTAGCTATTACCTATTGTAAGGTAGCTGTATGATCCATTTGCATTAAGACTTTTAAAGAACTCTAATATGTGAGATATATATATGTGTATATATATATAAAGTTAAAAAAGTTTAAATTATGACACTATTCCCAGGCAATATTGTGCAGTACAAATTATAAAATCATTGCTTGTAGCTGTTGGCATAACTTTACATGTTTTAGCCTAATACTTTACATAGCAGGACTTAACGCAGATATCTGTTGATAATCAAAACTAGCTTAATGAAGTACTGACCAGGCTGAAGAACTGAACACATGTGGCTTTGTAAGGGAAATCAAAGCAGGTTTTTAGTTCCTCAAACTGAGTTCAAATTCTATATTTTCATACTGGTTAACTAACTGAAATTTCACAAGCTGTTATCTTCTCTAAACTAGAGGAATTTCCTTGTCGATGAAAACAAAGAACTAGTCATGTTAAGATGAACAATCTGAAACTTCCATTTTGCACATCCAAATGATCAAAAACCAACAACTTCATATATTTCAAACTTTAGCTTTCTGGAGCATCAGTCATATTTTCAAAGGTTAGTTTTTATTCATTTCAGCATTGTTACATTAATGAAAAACTATCAACAACTCATTTTCTATCAAAGGAAATTAATCAAGTAAATTATGATATCAAACCTATGCCTCAAAATAATTTTAATAAATCTAAAAATATTACTTAACAAAAGAGAAAATTAAGTATATTTTTTCTTACTTTATAATGTTAGATTTGTAATAGTTTTGAAGCCCTTGAATGCCTTCAGAAATTACAAATAAAAGCCATAGATGTTTATTGTTTTCTCCCCATTATCACCTTTCTTTTACTCAGTCTTTTATTTCCCATTGAATTAAGAGTAATACTACTTTTCCTCATAAATATTTTTAGTACTTTATGTTTTAATCTCAAAAGAGAAACATTACAAAGTAATTCATTTTTTTTCTTTCACTTCTTGGTCTTCTTTCATTTAGTATATTTGCAACATTTAATTTTTAGACCCTTTCACAATATCAAGATAGCTATTGCACCATGTTGGTGGACCAGGTAATATGCTATATATGTGTATCATTTTCTGCAAATGAATATGGCTGTTTATGTTAGAAGAATGTAAAATTCCTCTTAGGCAGTCACATTGGCTTAATGGTTGGAATCCCAAGGAATACATCTCGTCTTTGCATCAGAATCTCCTTCTGATTCTTCTATAAAAATCAAACAGCATGTCATTTTAACTCTTTCATTCCAATTTTTCAAAAAATTATTATTTATTAATCATAGTAGTTACTGTGAAAAAAGTATATTTGACATTCAACATGCAATGTTTTGAGAAAATACAAAATACTATTAATGGATTTAAAGAATCATAAGAATAAGGTATTATTTTTCTATTACTGCAGTATGTTTAAGTGTTGGTAATTAGAAATAAATATTAATATATTGCTTGTATTTATTTCCTGATATTTTGTTACAAGGAAGGAAAATAAAGGAAAGTAATATAAATACGGTAGTATATGAATCTATGTGCCAGATGACTGAATTATGCCTTTTCATCTCTTAAGATTTTTCCTACCTTCTAAAATTGAGTGTTCTCTTGTTAAAAATGTCTAGTCTAATACTCGGTAATGAGGTCAGTTAGTTTATAGTGAGTATGTCTTTAGAATTCACAGACATCTTCCCTGATTCATACATCCCAGTTTTCTTATAACTAACATAGATGTTTGTTTTTCATATTTTTCTCTGATTGTACTTGAAAATTTCCAACTATTGTCAGTGAAAGCTCATGTTTGTTGCCTTCTATTTTCCACATAACATTTTTAGTTATAAAATAACTTGGAAGTAAAAGATACATATAAAAATATGCATATATGTGTATGTACAATGTTTTATTATTTGAATTACAATACAAGCATATGAAACAAGATTCACAAACAGATGTTAAAACATTTTAAATATTTTTTTGTTATGTATATTTTTCATGATGAAATAGATTTCCACAGAGGCATTTAAGTTACAGAGTGATAAAACACTAAATCTGCATCATTTGCAAAATTAAACACTCTTTTTAACTATTAAAGTAAAATTATTTATTTATTAAAGCTTATAATTACTTGCTATTTTATTTGAAGCATGTATACATAGTCTATTTTATTTTTCTTCATAATATTTTGATGGAAATCTTTTCCAGATTTTTAGATAGGGCAAAAAGTCTAAATAACATTATAAATTTTCATATCTAATTGACATATATATTTACAAATGAGCACATCATTGTATTATTACTGTTTTTTCCTTTTAATCAGAGTTCAAAAATTGAATTTTGAACCAGAATCCACATAATTTTAAGTACAATCATTTAGTAATAAAAACCTTGCAATTTTCAGTTACCATGTAATTAAAGAATGATTATTGGTTTTTAAATTTTGTTTTATAAATTTATAAAATACTTTTTTGTTAAATCTGTTTACTTTGAAATGTTATAAACATATCAAGATATCTATTTATCTCAAAGACTTGTCTGAAGTCAGTGTTAGTTTTAAGTTAATGTGATATGTTATTTACTAACCTAATATTTTTAAGGCTCACATTGGCTTCCTGACATGAACTGAAACAGCACTTACATTCTATTGAGTTATGATGCCTTATTTTAAATTCTGACTAAAAGGAGAATAAGTCTGAAAGCTAATATAAAAATAAATAATTATTAGACTCTTAATTCTGCTTGTGTGTGATGTGAATGTACTTTAAGTGCATATCGGATATGTAAGAAATTATAAACAAAAGCATTTCAATAAAAGTAAAGATTCTTGTGAAATTCAGATTTCCAAAGCTGCAGGAAACAGCAGAACTCGTGGAGAATGCCACCAGTGCCTCCTTGTATTCCAATACACAACACAAGAGGTAGTTGCCCAGTTTACTTGGTAAAGTTGTATCCATTCTGATTATTTTAAATGTCTGTGTTTTGATTTTCTCCTCCTTACATATCAGTATCACACTTCACAAAAGAGAAATAGCCATTGAGAGTGTCTCACCCATGTTTAATAAAGGCAGAAACACCATTTAGAGTTTTGCATTCATACGAGAGGTCTCAAACCACACCGATGTGTGTGGGTCTTCATTAATACCCAGGCTACAGATTCTTGCGTTTGGCTCAGTCATTGATCCATAGGACAATACACTGTGGTCATGATGGTAGAGCCATGCTGCATCAGACTTTCAAACACACATAGGAAACTTTATCTGTATTTTGCCAGAGTGGTACCCTGAAGGTAACAAAGCCTTAGATTTTCTGCGAATGTCAATTATTTACACAAACATCAAATACCATGGTGAACTATTTTATTGATGAGGAAATATTAAAGAATTTGAAGACCACAATGACATAATATGGTTTACATTTTTCAAGTAGACCTCGGGTGCTATATGAATAATATTATGGAAGAGGATGGGGAGTATGAAATTTAGAAGACCAGTGATCAAATATTTCCCAAGAGAGAAACAACAGGAGGAGACTAGTCTAAATCCCAGGTTGTTTGCTAGCTGACTAGGTTTTTATTTGTTTTAAAAATTGACATTTAGAATATAGAAGTAGGAGCAATTTTGATGGAGTTACTGAGAGAAATTTTGATGTTTTTGTTGTTTTTAATTCTAGGACATCAAAATTGTATAATAATAATAATATTTTGGGACACTATAGAGAAAACTCAGATGAAGATGAAGATATAAATTTAGACATTGTCATGATTAAAAAGAAAGTTCATAAGTATTCTTTTAAAAATATTCATTTAATTCAAAATAATATAAAAACATTAATCAGTCTTTTATAATACTATTTTCTTTTTTTTTTTTTTTTTGAGATGGAATCTCACTGTGACGCCCAGGCTGGATTGTAGTGCTGCGATCTTGGCTCACTGCAGCATCTGCCTCCCAGGTTCAAGCAATTCTCCTACCTCAGCCTCTTGAGTAGCTGGGACTACAGGTGCACATCACCACACCCGGCTGATTTTTGTATTTTTAGTAGAAACGGGGTTTCACCATGTTGACCACACTGGTCTTGCACTCCTGACCTCAGATGATCCACTCACCTTAGCCTCCCAAAGTGCTGGGTTTATAGACGTGAGCCACAGCACCCGGCCCATAATACTAATTTTAAAACAAACAAAAGACTTGTTTTCCTGTATTCCCCTTTTTGAATCCAAATGCTGACCAGCTTGTGCTGTCACAATTATGGGAGCACTCAAATGGCAGTATTGACGAATTGTTGAAGGCTGAATGTGAGCTAGTATGAGTGATGAACTCTTGGGGAACCCATTCTTGAAGAAGTGACACCCATTTGTTATTGGCATTACCTCAAGTGGCCCCACCAGGTTTTCACAGTG
This sequence comes from Theropithecus gelada, assembly GCF_003255815.1. NCBI lineage: Eukaryota > Metazoa > Chordata > Mammalia > Primates > Cercopithecidae > Theropithecus > Theropithecus gelada. The sequence goes on along the minus strand of NC_037672.1, from coordinate 175,447,802 downwards.
AAGATTCAGGAAAGATCCCTTGCATATTTGTCAAGAAAAAGGGAAAATCAATTATTGTAAAACACATCCAGAACTTTCTCCGTAATAAGAAGGCTACTCTCCAGAGAAAAATTTTCCAAAGCCTTATTGCAGATGGAGGAAGGGGATTCTTCCCACTCAATCTCTTTCTAGTCTTTTTCTCCTGAAGTGTGATAAAAACATAGTCAATAGGGGTTAGAACTTCAAGGACATAGGTTGGGAATGCTACAGCCAAGAAAGGCAGTAGGGGGCAGAAGTGATACCACTGAAGAAGCACTTGTGATTCCCCTTCCAATGTACCTTATCACCATCCCAACAGGGATCCAGTACATTAAAAATAAAGTACATCTGAAGAGCTGTGTGATGCGGCCTCTATCTGAAGAGGTGATCTTCAGAAAGTTCAAAGACAACATAGAGTATCAAAAGAAAGACACTGGAAACATCTGAAGTGTCTGGCATCCAGCAAACATTAAACACAGTCCAACTGCTAGCCAGAGTAACATAAAACCTTACACTGAAGACCTACTTACTTTCATTCTTTTTATCTAATACATACTGTATGACTTCCAACAACAACAACAACAAAAGTACAAGCCATGCCAAGTGACAAAAAAGAAATGTAGTCTGAAGAGCCAAATTGTGCATTAGAGTCAGATTCAGATATGATGCAGACTTTGGAATTATCAGATGGGGATTTTAAATAACTATGATTAATATGTTAAGAGAACTAATGAAAAAAAATTAGGTAACATGCAAGCACATTTTAGTGCTGCAAGCAGAAAGATTGAAAGTAATAAAGAATTAATGGAATGCTAGAAATAAAAACACTGTAATAGAAATGGAGAATGCCTATAATGAGATCATCAGTAGACTGGACATAGCTGAGGAAATAATTCATGAACCATAACCTAGGTCAATAGAAACATTCCAAACTGCAATTCAAACAGAACAACAACAACAACAACAACAACAAAAATGAAAGAAAAAAACTAACAGAACATGCAAGAACTGTGGCACAATTTCAAAATTAGCAACATATATATAATTTAGAGAAGAAGAAAAAGAGTATGGAACAGAAGAAATATGTGAAGCAATAATGGCCAGGTCATTTCAAAATTAATGACAGACAGTAAATCACAAATCTGGAAAGTTCAGAAATCATTAATCAGGATAAATAGAAAGGAAAACAGAAAAAGAAACAAAAATGAATCAAACAAAGCACAAAAGTATATAATATTCAAAATTCAGAAAACCAAATACCAAAGAAAATATTTTAAGGAAACCAGAGAAGACCTATAGTGGAACAGAAATAAGAACTATGGCCGACTCATCAGAAACCATGCAAGCAAATAAGTAGAGTGGAATATTTAAAAGATTTATACAAGAAAAATAACCCAACCTAGAATTCCATATCTAGCAAAATTATCTACCAACAATGAAAGAGAAATAAAGTCTTTCTCTGTTAAACAAAAACTGAGAAAATTCATTGATAGCAAACCTTTCTTGAAAAAAATGTGACAAGTTATTCAGGCATAAGAAAAACATATATCTGAGACTTGGATCTATACAAAGAAGAGAGAAGTATCAGGGAAGAAAAAAATGAAGGTAAAATGTAATCTTGTTTTATTCATAATCATATTTAATCTAAAGATAAAATAAAATAACATGTGAGCAAATATAACATGAAGATAAGTAAAATTAATAACAGTAATTTCACAAAGGGTGAGGAGAAGAATTGAAAATACTCAGGTATGAAGTATCTATACATGAAATGTAATAATAGTATTTCAATGTTGACTTAGGTTAGTTAAAAATACATATTTAAATATCACATCAATATTAGAGTAAAAACAGTTGACAAGATCCTTTCAAAATACTGACAAATTGTAAATATAAGAAACATGCACAACTTAACAAAAGGTATCAACAAAAACACACAACAAACATTGTACTTAACATTGAAAGGTGGAATGCTTCCCCTGAGTTCAGGAGCGAGACAAAGATATCTGTTTTCAGTACTTTGATTTAATATTGAACTAGAAATTCTAGCCAGTGCAATTAGATAAGAAAAAATAAATAAAAAGCTGAAATTGGAAATAAATAAATAAAATTATTTCCACTTGTCAATGACTTTTATATAGAAAATCTTAAATAATTAATAAACAAATTCAGTAAATTAGTGTAATACAAAATCACCAAATAATAATCTATATTATTTCTATACAGTAGTGATAAACATTTCCAAATGAAATTAAGTAAATAATTCCATTTACAATACAATCAAAAAGAATAAAATAATACAAATTTAACAAAATGAGTCACTTCTAAACTAAAAGTACAATATACTATTTGAAATATTTTTAAATGTCTAAATAAATAAATCCTATATTCATGAATAAGAAGATGATATCATTCAAGTAACAATGCTCTTACTTTGGTCTATAAGTTAAACACAATACTTATCAAAATTTCAGCTGTATTTTATTACAAATATCACTTATATAAAGATGCAAGAAAAACTGAGTAGCCAAAACAACCTTGAAACCAATGAACAAATTGCAGAGCTTTTTAATTACTACCAGATACAGCAATCAAGAGACAGTGGTACTGGCATAAGGATAGAACTGCAGATCAATGAAATCATATTAAGAATTTATGGTTCATTGATAGTCAAGAGTGACAAGACAATTTAATAAAGTAAAAGATGTCTTTATAATAAATTGTGCTGGGATAATAGGTTATCAACATGAAAAAGAACGAAGAAGGAGACTGACCTCTCATCACACTCAAAACTAACAAAATAGATTACAGACTCAATGTGAGAGTTGAACCTACAAAACTCCTTGAAAAAAATGAGGAAGTAAATCTTTATTAACTTGAGTTAGCTAAGGTATTCTTATATATAATATCAAAGCACAAGCAAAAAAGAAAATTATAAATAAGTTGGACTACATCCGAATTAATATTTTTTGTGTGGGCAGCAAACAATGTCATCAAGAAAGTGAAAAATTTTTCAAATGATTCAAAATCGGATTTAAGAATTCTTTATCATACATAAAGGAAAATTTTTTAAAATTGGTAACTTTATTATACATAAAGAAAATTAACAAAAATTACTATTAAATATACTGCTCATACTTTTAAGATTTTACTTATTAGAAATAATATTTTAGAATTAAAATAAATGTAAATGAAAGAATAACCAGTATATCTTTGTTTTCATGCAGTTACTTTTAAAGATCAGATTATTTAAATACTATTTTTATAATGGTTATTAAGAAAATAATTGGTGTCTTTGAGAACATCCAAATCATTTTGATATTGGTAAGCAGGTCAAGAATCAGCAAACTTGGATAAAGTTACCAATTATGAAAAAAAAAAGATTAATAAAATTCACTGGGCAAAATGGTGAACACTAATATACTAAGTTCTACCTCATTAAATATATGCATATTTTGTAGTCTTTATGCATATAATTAAAGATTATTTTATTGGCAAACAACAGACATGAAAGTCAAATTATTAGCAAAAAAATTGTTCTTAAGTGCTAAGTACAAAAATAGTTCACAAGATCAAAGAAATATCTCAGATTTGTACTAGTGCTTTTGTTTCTAGTTTTTGTTTGTTTTTGTTTTGCATATCTGTATATCACTTTTGCTTACCCTTACCTGGCTTTATTCTACCAAGTTCTTTCCCTAAATGGTTCAAAGTATAGTTTTAGATCAATGGAAAAAACAATAATTTAGCCTTCCAATGTTTGCACAGTAGTTCTAAAAAAGGAAAAACAACAACAACAACAACAAAACTGTGGATACTTTGTAATTTGCTTATCCCTTAGACCAGCTAATATTGCCAGTAAAAGATGTATGGGGCATAGCTAGACCTGAGACAAGTCTATCTCAGTGTATTGTATCCGTTTTCTTTAACTAGAATAAAGAAGATGGGAAAATTTATGTGCAGAGCTAAAAATAAGCTACCATAATTCACTCAACTATGATTGAGAAAATAATATATGTATCAAGAGAAACATTTCTCCATCTTATCAATAACCTATCTTGAAAAAATGATGTCTATTTCTTCCTTTTCAAATTATGTTATTGATATGGTTTGCCTGTGTCCCCACCCAAATCTCATCTTGAATTGTAGCTTTCAAAATTCTCACCCATAGTAGGAGGGACATGGTGGGAGGTAATTGAATTATGGGGTGGGTCTTTCTTGTGCTGTTCTCATGAGAGTGAGTAAGTCTCATGAGATCTAATGGTTTTATAAAGGAAAGTTTCCCCACACAAGCTCTCTTCTCTTGTCTGCCCTGATAGGAGATGTGCCTTTCACCTGCTGCCATGATTGTAAGACCTCCCCAGTCATGTGCAATTGTGAGTCCATTAAGCCTCTTTCTTTTGTAAATTGCCCAGTTTGCGATATGTCTTTATCAGCAGTATAAAAAGGGACTAATATGGTAAACTGTTATCAGTAGAGTGGGGCACTGCTGAAAATACCCAAAAATGTAGAAGCAAATTTGGAACCAGGTAACAGGCAGAGAGTGGAACCGTTTGGAGGGCTCAGAAGAAGACAGAAAAATGTGGGAAAGTTTGGAACTCCCTAGAGACCTGTTGAATGGCTTTGACCAAAATTTTGATAATGATACGGACAATGAAATCCAGGCTGAGGTGGTCTCAGATAGAGATAAGAACTTGTTGAGAACTGGAGTAAAGGTGATTCTTGCTATGTTTTAGCAAAGATACTGGCAGCATTTTGTCCCTGCCCTAGATATTTGTGGAACTTTGAACTTGAGAGACATAATTTAGGGTAGCTGGTAGAAGAAATATCTAAGCAGCAAAGTATTGAAGATGTGACTTGGGTGCGGTTAAGGGCATTCAGTTTTGAAAGAGAAACAGAGCATAAAATTCAGAAATTTTGCAGCTTGACAATGTGATAAAGAAGAAAAACTCATTTTCTGAGGAGAAATTCAAGTCAGCTGCAGAAATCTGCATAAGTACCAAGGAGCCAAATGTTAATCACCAAGACAATGGGGAAAATGTCTCCAGGGCATGTCAGAGATTTTTGCAGCAGCCCCTCCCATCACAGGCCCAGAGGCCTAGGAGGAAAACATGGTTTCATGAGCTGGGCCCAGGGTTCCTCTGTTGTGTGCAGTCTTGGGACTTGGTACCCTGTATCCTAGCTGTTCCAGCCATGACTAAAGGGGGCCAAAGTACAGCTCTGGCCATTGCTTCACAGGGTGCAAGCCCCAAGTCTTGGCAGCTTCCATGTGGTGTTGAGCCTGTGGGTTCCCAGAAGAATTGAGGTTTAGGGACCTCCACCTAGATTTCAGATGATATATGTAAACACCTAGATGTCCAGGCAGAAGTTTGCTGCAGGGGCAGGACACTCATAGAGAACCTCTGCTAGGGCAGTGCGAAAGGAAAATGTGGAATGGCCACCCTCACACAGAGTCCCCCTGGGTCACTGTCTAGTGGAGCTGTGAGAAGAGGGCCACTGTTGTCCAAACCCTAGAATGGTAGATGGACTGACAACTTGCACCTTGAGCCTGGAAAAGCTGCAGACACTCAATGCCAGCCTGTGAAAGTAGCCAGGAGGGAGGCTATACGCTGCAAATCCACAGAGGCAGAGCTACCCCAAACCATGAGAACCCACTTCTGCATCAGTGTGACTTAGATGTGAGACATAAAGTCAAAAGAGGTCATTTTGGAACTTTAAGATTTGACTGTCCTTCTGTATTTCAGACTTGCATGGGGCCTGTAGCCCCTTTGTTTGGGCCACTTTATTCCATTTGGAATGGCTGCATTTAATCAATGCCTGTACCACCATTGTATCTAGGAAGTAGTTAAGTGTTTTTGATTTTACAGGCTCATAGGCAAAAGGGACTTGCCTTGTCTCAGATGGAACTTTGGACTGTGAACTTTTAAGTTAATGCTGAAATGAGTTAAGACTTTTGGTGACAGCATGATTGATTCTTAAATATGAGGACATGAGATTTAGGAGGGGCCAGGGGTGACCATGGTTTAGCTGTGTCCCTACCCAAATCTCATCTTGAATTGTAGCTCCCACAATGCCAGTGTGTTATGGCAGGGACCTGGTGGCAGGTAACTGAATCATAGAGGCGGGTCTTTCCCATGCTGTTCTCATGATAGTGAATATGTCTCATGAAATCTGATGACTTTACAAAGGGGAGTTTCCTTGCACAAGTTCTCTTCTCTTGTCTGCCACCATGTGAGACATGACTTTCACCTATCACCATGATTGTGAGGCCTCCTCAGCCACATGGAATTGTGACTCCATTAAATCTTTTTCATTTGTGAATTGCTCAGTCTTGGGTTTATCTTCATCAGCAGCATGAAAACGGACTAATACAGTTACTGTAAACAATAAAAGTGTATTTTCCCTAAAGGATCACCAGCATTGAGTGCTATGTGATATTAAATTTATTTTCTGTTATGACATACCACATATAAACTACTGACTAACTAGTTAGATGATAGTGATTCTTTTGTTTCTTTAAATCAGTGGTTTTCAAAATTGTTTCTAACAAGTTACCAAGGGTACAAGAAGATGCTGATCTGGAGGTCTTACTATAAGAACTATTACTTTAAATCATCCCGGCAATCTATGAATCATATACATATATAAAGAAAAATCTCCATTCATTAATCTTATTTCAACCTATGAGCCTCATGGTTATGAGGAAATATGCATAAATTATTTATGAAGAACAAATAGTGATAAAATCTTATAAAAGACCACATAGTGTTCCTGAAAACTTGAGATTAGGTCAAGATGTGATAAGTAATGTAAAACCCAATTCATACTAGCCTTGACAAAAACTGGTTTTATTTATTTATATAATGAAAAAACCAAGGATAGTTCTGGATCCAGTTGAGACTAAATCGAATGACTCTAATGATGTCATCGAGGTCATGGTCTTTCTTGTTTTACATTTTTGCTCTGCAGAGTCTATCCCTGGGTTATGATAAGTGCCTTTCCCACCTGCAACCAACATTGATAACTCCTGGTACTCCTGAAGTGGTCCAAGAGTTGTGGAAGCCACAGTTCTTCATTCTTACACTATAGCACAAAAGGGAAAAGAACAGTTAATTTCTTTTTCCATTGGCTATAACACTAACTGCGTATACCCCATTGGCTCTGCTTGGGTAACACACATAAGTTTACTACATTAACATGCCAAGTATATGAAAGGAGCATGACTAGTGTAACTAAAGATTAAAAAGGAAAAGGAAAAGGTGTCTACCATGCTATTAATAGTTAACCAATATCAAATATATAATCTTGAAGATTACATTTATGTAATCCTCTAAATGAATGAATATATTCTAACATATCTTTATACACGAAGAGTAAAAAAAAAAAACTTATATGTTGGTAATTTCAATCTGCAAGTAGATTTTATTTTAATTAGTTATCATTAGTTAGTAGTTCTCAAATTTTAGTGAGCTTCATAAATCATTATGGAATTTTATAAAAACACAGATTTTTGGTGTCTACACCCAAAGATTCTTCTTCACCAAGTATATAGTGATTGCTCATTTACTCATTTTTAATAAGAACCACAGGCCAATCTTCCACTCAGTCAATCCCTTTAAAATACCATGTTAGAGTTTTGCAGGGATTTTTTTTTTTACTTAATTTTCATCTCCAAATTTAGAATTTTAAATGAAAAATTTGGGTAGAGTAACATATGGTATATGTGTTAGACTGTTTTCACTGCAAGAGAGAGAAAAGAAACTCAAATTCAAATAAGCAGCAACAACAAAAATAATGTGTAGACTTGAGGGAAGAAGATAAAATCACCTCAGAAGGATGTATATCTTCTCAAGCTCTTCGTGGTTTCCACTGCTTCAGCCTCTTCACTCATGGCTACCAGATGGCTACAGTCTCAAGATTTCTAATAGTACCCTACCAACATCTGTGAAAGGGAGAGAAATGTAGCACAGAAGCAACTTCAACCAAAGTGTTTGGACACTTTGGTGTTTCCTTGGTTTTCAGGAAGGATCCCTGAACTTAAAACATTTTCTAGAAGAAAAATATATACCTTGATTTGACAATCAGGGCTAAAAATGTTGTCAGTCTTCCCAAACCACACAGATTGGAATGAGAGAGACGTGATTTCACAAATGAAATGAGAAGGCTGTCCTTGGAAGAAGGGGGAAATGGGTATCGTGAACAAAGTCAACTTGATGGAGTGTCAAAAATAAACTTGGTGTACGTAGTTTTGATTGATGCCATTAAAAATGACCACAACTGTGGCGGGCGCCTGTAGTCCCAGCTACTCGGGAGGCTGAGGCAGGAGAATGGCGTGAACCCGGGAGGCGGAGCTTGCAGTGAGTAGAGATCGCACCACTGCACTCCAGCCTGGGCAACAGAGCGAGACTCCATCTCAAAAAAAATAAAAATTAAAAAATAACCATAACTTCATGACTTAAGATAATACAGTTTATTATCTTACAGTTCTGTAGGTCAGAAGTCTGGTATGGTTCTCACTGACCTAAAATCAAGTTGTTGATAGAGTTGCATTCTTTTTTGAAGCCCTTAGAAACATGAGGCTCTGTTTCATTGCTCATTCAGGTGTTGGCAGAATTAATTTCCTTACTGCTATGGGACAGAGGTCCCCAATTCCTAGCTGGCTTTCAGCTATGGGCAGTTCCCAACTTTTAGAGGCTTCCTTCATTCCTTGGCTTATGGACCCTTTTCTTCATCTTCAAAGCGAACAACAGAGAGTGAAGTCTGTCTCACAGTTTGGGCTTCTACTGCATTTTCTTCTCTTTTCTTTCTCTCTAACGTTAGCCGGGAAAGATACTCTGCTTTTGAGAGTTCATATGATAAACTAGGAAATTTCCCCCATCTCATAACATCTACTTTAATCACATATTAAAGTCCCCTTTGTTTGGTAATGTAACATATTGACAAGGTTTTGAAATCAGAGTTCAGACATTTGGGGAGAAGGTCATTATGCAATGTACCACACATTTAATGTTGTTATAAACTGAAAAATCTATGCTTTTTAAATCAATACTGTTTTTATTAACTTTATAAATGTAAATTTAAGGTTTGCTGTGAAATCAGAAACTGTGAAGATCTTACTCTACTTGCTGACACAGATATTCCAACAGTACTCCATGTATGTGTGTATGTATGATATATGTATGTGCATACATACACACACATATGTACATATATATACACACACATATATATTCCATACACAAATACATATAGATGATACACATATAGATATGGTATGTGTGTGTAATTATAGAAGGTCAAAAAGTCGTTCAGAAAATGAAACAGATGTTTTATTCCTTACAGCACAAACTGCACCCTGAGCAGCACCTTGCTGTGATGATGGTTGGATGTCACCTGTGCCTGCATTGGAGCCTACCACAAGTGCAGATCCTAAAATTAGGAGGTCAAATTTGGACCCTTTCTAGGAGAGGCTGGGCTTTATGGGGCTGCTGGCAGATCTTTTCATCCTTCCCTTCACCCAGACAGATGACTCAATACCCTTAAATATAGGTAAATCGCCTCTGGGGTAGAAGACATTGAAGTCCTGTGTTTATTACTATGCTATGAAGGCAAGTGTCTCCAGAGAGTGGAAACATAAGACTTGATCTTTAACACCACGGTAAACCTCTGGGAAGTCTGTTTCTAAATTACTCCAATAGAATATACCAATTCTAGTTTTAAGCATATCTGGTGTTTAATCATGTCCTTTGCTCAGAAGGCCCAGATCATGTAAGAACACCAGACTCTGCAGAGGATTTGTCTCCCAACATTGATATGCTCATTTTAGTAATTCTTCATGTGAGTCAAAGTCTAATTATTAAGATCTTCAAATATAAGTAAAACATTAAGTGGAGGAAGTGCTTTATCTCTAATAAACATATATGTTTAAAGATGGACAGCTGTCTTCTTTGACCATCATAATTAGTAATTGAATATGTATGTTAAACAGTATATATCAGATTTTCTCTAGCTACATTCTGTGTAATAAAATTAAGAATGAGTCACATTTTGTAGTTTTCACTATGTGGCAGTGAAAAGAAAGAAGAGTGGTGTAAGTTAACAATGACTTCAATCAAAGCTCAGAACATTTAAATTTTTCAGGAACATTTTTTATCTGAATAATTATTAAATTTTCTAATCTTTAGTTAACTTTTCTGGAAAATTACTTAATAATATATAAGGGAATTCCATTTTGGTGATTCAGTTATGAAGCACCAAGTAGAAAACACTTACTTTAAAAAGTGTATTTTCAAATACATGTATACCAAACATTATGTAAAAAATGTTTTAAAATATCCATGCCTATTTTTAGATAATGCCTCATCTCTCCTAAGACGTGAAATCAAAAATAAGTAATTTCTAATATTTGCAACCTAGAATGAAAATCTTTTCAACCCATTGTGAAGTGGTGTCTTATGTTTACTTTTGTATTGTCAAAAATGGAGCCTTGTCATATTGGATTTACTCTCAATATCTCAGTTATTTTGTCTCTATGATATTTAACCTATTGCTTTGTCTCAGAATTTTATCATTCCCTGCAAAAAAGTTCCTATATTTTTATGAAGTCAATAAATATTGTATCTTTCATTTTAATTTAGCAGATTCAAATTTTTATTATTTTAGATGCATGGTTTTTGTTCCCTTTAAAAAGCAGATATTGTGGTTGCCACTGCAAAACACTTTGACCAACTGAACAAAAGCTCCAGTAAAGTAATAGAAGAATCCATTGGTTTTTCACATTTAAATATACTCTTTATTCCACACACTGAAATGGCATCTCATTTTTCTGTGAGTCCCAGAACAGGCATATACAACTCCATCAAAGCACATGAATCAACAGACTAAACAAGTTACACTGTAGCAGTTTATACATCAAAAGCACTTGTCTATTTCTGTGAGCAATATCATCAAAATCAATACATCCCCCAACCTGCAGCTATTCCCCAAACTACTGCTTCATATTACATATTCAAACAGCTGTAAACAAATTAATAAATGGCTCTGGACTTTTGTTTTCTCTCCTCCTGAATTTTAATTGATTTATATTACTGGAAAATCCATGTAGGCTTGTTATCTTGGCTTTTTTCCTTTTCCTGGCATGAAGATGGATTCAGTGAATAAGAGCTTCAACCTCACACTTCAGTAACCACTTGTATAGTTTTGATGTTGAACTCAAAGAGAGTTCTTCTGTTCAACATTTAGTATGTAATTTTCTTCTATCATTGGAACACAAAATGAAAGAGTTTTCCTATCCATCCCATAGTGATGAGTCCTATAACACCAGTGAAGCACAAAATGTAGATGCCCTTAGAAGACATCTAATCTATGCCAGCTAATGAAGTAGGGACTCGATAAGTTATATCTGCATGAGCTAGAATCTGCAAGAACAGTTAATTACTAAATCACTCACTTGCATGCTATATTAAGAAAATCACCCTACTGAATTCTTTCTTCTTTTGCATTTTACACATTTTTGGTGATGTTATGTTTTCTTAAATTGAAATGGCATTATTTAGGTTTGCAGTATTATACCTAGAGAAAAAGCTTCAACCAACCCAAGGATTTAACTCTTAATCTCTTCTTGTTGTTAAAAATAATTAACAACAGATGAGGCTTCCATTAGGAGAAATCCTAGATATGAGATTATAGACATTGTGTGATGGCATACACAAAAAAAGAAAAACATAAAGAAAGTAAGCATTGCAAGCTAGATGCAACAGAGATATTAACCTGGGCATGCTATGCGACTGATACTAGACACAGGTAATTCAATTGTTAAGTGTTGATAATCATGCACACCTCTTATGGTTATTTTCAGGGTTAAAAATGAAACATTTTAAAGGATTTAGACCAGTATTCAATAAAGTATTTTTCTATATACCTTCACTCCACACATTCCTTTGCTCATGTAACTGAAGGAGTTGTAGCTCTTTTGTGATAACTATAGAGTGAACAGTAAGTAACCCCGGGAAATTTTTCAGACAAGGTCACACAATGCCCTACCAAAACAACTTTAGTAATTTCTCTGTTCATGATATGTCAGAAATACAACACAGATACTATGCATAATGACAAGAATGCAAGTGAAAATACTGGTTTGCGTATCACCGCAATAATTTCTCTCTTTAGGTTTTACATTTGGGAAGGAATTTCAGGATCGTAAACAGGTGACCCAGATACCCCAAGAAAATATAAATAATGACACCTCCATTTATTAAATCACTAATATGATTTAAAGGCAGCTTCCATAGGCTACCAGTGTTCAGTCTCATGCTTTCCATTAGCTCCAGTTTTTGCCTGTGGGTGGTGTATAAAGTTTGTCTCATGACTGGAATTTCTATGACTTCTGCTTCAGGTCTCTAACTCTAGCTGGAGAAAGTTTGTGTTTTTAAGGGCTTAAGAGAGTACACAGGATTTACTCACTTAAACTAGGATAATCTCCTCATTTTAAGATTGGTCTTCTTAATTACATCTTCAATGTCCCTTTTGCCACATAACATATTCACAGGTTCTGGAGATCAGAGTGTGAATGTCTTCGTGTCTTTGGAGCATTTATTCAGCCTATCTCAATAACCATGTTTCAGAGAGGCTTTAAGTCCTCCACAGTATCAGAACGACAAGACTTTCCTGTTACATCAATGTATCAGGTTTGGTTCAAATCTAACCTTGCCAGCTGGGTGAATAAGGAGGTATGGCTTGTCTCTGCAACCTGAATGCAACTTTCTGATATAACAAGTAACTGGCCAGAACAGCCTGGACTTTATTCCCATCCCTCCTAGAACAGAATGTCCTACCAGTGACTTGCGTTTCTCCAGAGTACAAAACACGGGAAGGGCTGCTTTTTGAGGTCCCTCACTGCAGTGTAAATGGGTGCTGCAGTGCAAGACTGCATGTGCCCTGGGCAGCTGTCCTGAGCCTTGGGGGACTGGCTGGCTCATGAATCTGAGACTTCTATTGTCCCTTGTTACTATCTGTAAGTAATAAATGTGCTTCGTAGAACTTGTTGTGTCAGTGTTCCGCCTCACTGGACTTCTGCAAGTGACAGAAATTGGCACAGCCCATGATACAGAGAGCAAAGGTGTTTAGCGTCCTCCCTTGGGACTCGTAACTGGTGCAGTGAACCCACTTTGCACCATCTCTCCACCTTTTTGGTTTAAAAGTATAAACCCTTGTTAAATTCACTAATTTGCAAAGTAAATAGTATTTCTGCTCTGCCCATTTTTGAGGGTCATCCTACTAACGAAGAGTAGAGCAAAGGTTACTGGCTGTAAAATCTGTGCTATTAAACCATGAAGTATTTCACTGCCTTGAACGGAGAGCAGCTGAGTGGTTTGACTGATGATACAAGTTTTCTGATTTCTGCAAATGGATCTCATATGATTCTCAGACACAGGGAAAAATGTAATATTTTTCAGCCTCCCATTGTCTTGAAATTGACCAATAACTTTGTCTGTGACCACTGTCTTCCCCTGTCTTCTGGGACACCACACACTCATATACATCAATGATTCTATAATAAGTACCTCATTCTTCTTCCTTACTCCTGAGTTTTTCAACCACATGGCTAATTTTATATTATATATTGGTTCATTAATTTATTCATGCAACACATATTATTCAGTGTCTACTGTGTAGCTATGTCTTGCTCTAAATGCTGGTGCCCTCTGCGTCCATTCTGTGCACCCATCTGTCCTTTTTTGTGCTCAAGGTGGCTGCCCAACGTACACTGAATCCCCCACGTCCCCATTCAGCTGACGTTCTACTGGGATTTAGCTAAGGGCAGTCACCAGCAAGACACTGGAGGATGTGGAAAGTGAGCTTATGATATTTCTTTCCTACCTCTTCCCACTTTGGTACCATTTTTAGCCCCACTGGTCTATACTACAGTTCCAGTGAATAGCCCTGTTGCACTCCTTCAGCTGTTATGAGACTACGGCTACAAATCAGGAAGTGTGCCTTCTTCTTGTCATGGGAGGAGACATTTTCTCATCCCCTAGCACTTCAAACACGAGGCTGAAGAATGACCCATGTGGGAAGTAGTCAGGGACTTGAGCTCCTGCCGTATCCACCAATACATGAAGATGCATGAAAGACCAGATGGAGGGATGAATGCGGCTCACAACAGTGACTCCAAGACAGTCCTCTCCATTCTCCATTTTTCTTCCCTTTGTATGATAACACTGGTGCAGGTTAGCAAATCCTCACTTTGATTCAGTGGCATTCCAGGTGGGAACAGAGAAGTCAGTTTTCTCTTGATGTCAGAAGAACTAATTGAAATTTCCTCTCTCTCCTTTCCTAATGAGGGGCTTAAGTGTGAGTGTGGTTCCTCTTCAAATTTCACTCTCTATAGAACAACCCCTCAATACTTGTCTTGTAGTTTTCTCTATAGTATAGGATGGTGTATTAGTCCTTTTTTCCCACTGCTATAAAGAGATACCTGAAACAGGGTAACTTATAAAGAAAAGAGGTTTAATTGGCTCACAGTTCCACAAGCTGTACAGAAAGCATGACTGGGAGGCCTCAGGAAACTTTGAATCACAGCGGAAGGAGAAGGGGAAAGCAAGCATGTCTTCGGTGGCTGCAGTAGGACGAAGAGAGAGAAGGGGGAGGTACTATACACTTTCAAACAACCGGATCTTGTGAGAGCTCACTTAGTATCAGGAGAACAACAAGGGGGAAATCTGTCCCCATGATCTAATCACCTCCCACCAGGTCCCTCCTTCAACACTAAGGATTACAATTCGACATGAGATTGGATGGGGACACAGATCCAAATCACATCAGAAGGGGAAAACGTGCAATATGTTTGTTAATGTTAAGAGTCTCCCTCTCAACGAGTTCTGCATCTAGTAGTTCAGAGATTTAGTTAATTCAGTATATGAACTACTTAATTATAGGCATATGCCTTATAATGACATTTCACTGGATGATGAACTACACGTATGATGGTGGTTCCATGAGATTATAATACCATATTTTTGCTGTACCTTTTCTATGTCTGGATACATACATACTTATCATTGCATTCCAGATGGATACAGTATTCAGTACACTAACCTGCCACACAAGTCTGTAGCCTGGGAGCAATAGGTTGTACCATATAACCTAGGTGTGTAGTAGTAGGCTGTACCATCTAGGTTCATGTAAGTACACTCTGATTTTCACACAATGAGGAAATGGCCTAAGTACGCATTTCTCAGAACCTATCTTCATCCTTAAACAATGTGTGACTATGCTTTGTCCTCTCCTCAGGATATATTTATCAATTCCTGGAAAAATAGTAGAGATAACACTGAGAAACTTACTCCACATTTCCACAAGCTACTTGCTCATGGAAGTCGCATAACAGCTTAGGGTACCTATTCTGGTAACTTGCCTTTTGGTAAATTCTGGTAGCAATAAGTTCTTCTACATTACTTCCGAAACCCATATGGACCAGAACCATGATTTGACTTTTTTGTTACTGTCCCTTGAGCACCTAGCATATTAGTCAGCACATAGTAAACATTCCTGTCTATTATCTATCATATGTTTGTTAAATATTAAAGACCCTGTATTAGTCCATTCTCATGCTGCTAATAAAGACATACCTGAAACTGGGTAATTTATAAAGGAAAGGGGTTTAATGGACTCAGTTCAGCAGAGCTGAGAGGCCTCAGGAAACTTACAATCATGGCAGAAGGGGAAGCAAACACATCGTTCTTCACACGGCAGCAGCAAGAAGAAGTGCTGAGCAACAAGAGGAAAAGTCCCTTATAAAACCATCTTCTCTGGGGAGAATTCACTCACTGTCAGAAGAACAGCATGAGGGTAACCGCCCCCACAATTCAACGATCTTCCACTGAGTCCCTTCCATGACACGTGGGGATTACGGGAATTACAATTCAAGATGAGATTTGGTCGGGGACACAGCCAAACCTAGCAGACATAAATTTGATTGCTTTATTTGAAAACTGTCTCTCCCAGACGACTAGCTTACATCATGTAAAAATATTCTCAGTCCAATAAGATGAATCAGTTAAGTCTTCATGGCAGACATGTAAACATAAAGAATTAGAATTTTATTTATCTTAAGGTGATCAGATAAGTCAATGGCATTAATTATCTGTACCTGTTTCTCCTTCACCCATTATTGCATAAAAATATATTTTATAGACTAGCCATCTGTCCTTTCTTTCAGGATGGATTTGACTTCTGTGGATGCTGTAATAGTTATGCTTTATTATGTCATAGACATAAAGTGTTTTTATTTTTCCCCCAAGAAGTTCCAAAGTAATAGGGTGTAATCTCAATTTAAATAAATAGATTTGTTATTCAGTACAGTCTATGGCAAGAGTGAAGACCTTTTACAGAACTTGCCCTTGTCCCACTTCTATAAATTCACCAGCACTCCTCTAGCAAAATATGAAGAGTTCTGTTAACTGATCCTTTTCCCTGCAGCTCCTTACATCACAAGAGGCTTGTCTCTAACTGGCTGTTTTCCCCTAAACCCAGTTCTAGGCTTGAAGATGAAAATTACTTTTTGTTCAAACATTTTATCTTACTTAGGGAGACAGGTATAATAAATCAAAAGTTCTTCTCACTAAGTTATGATAATCAGTGTAAAATTACCTAGGCTTCATAAAGTGCTTTATCCTCAAACTCACTCCGTATCTAAACTATAAATATGACAAATATTTTCTGTTTTGCTTTTCAAATCAAATAACTTCAGATATTATATGTATAACATTTTTTCATAGGAGATTGACATTTTCTTTAACTATTCCAGTCTGCCTGTTGAGTTCATCACAACAAAAGCCTCTTCAAAATATCAAAATGAATTAGCACTGAGAAATTCAGTCTGGATGCCAGATAAAGGGAAAAGAATATTTGCTTAATGAATACTTTATTTGATCATATACTTTCTCATCTAAATCTCAAAAAAGTTCATGAGGAAAGTGTAATTACTGTTGTTATTATTATCAGTAGTAGTACTATTAACAATAAACGAAATGGTAAAATTGAATAACAGAGTGACTAAGACACTCATTTAAGATTCTACATTTGTTGAGTGATGGGACCAAAATTCCATAATTCTGTTATACTCCAAAGTCCAAGCTTTTCACTTACAGAAACCTGAGACCTTAGAAGGCCATTTGCTACTGTTTTTTATAACCTTTTTAATTCACATATAACCACTTAATTAATTTTAGCATTTTTATCTTCATTATGTTGTAAAAATTCCCATTTCATTTTATGAGTTTGTTTCTTTTTAATAAGCTCATTCTTAATTGATCATGGTATACTTACTTAAGGAAGGAAAATTGGCTTCTTCACAGGTGGATGCTTTAAAATGGATATAGTAAAGGTATCTTATGCCAACATTATCAGAGAGTTTTGACAACTTTTGATTGAAACTGGTAATTTAGATTACAGGTCACCTTTTAAAAAACATTAAAGGCAATACAATTAGAGCCAAAATTAAATATAAATACATAGTAGCCCTCTTCTCACTCAGAATCCTATGTATCTTAAACAATTAAAGACATTTAATTCTCCCTGATTATGCTAGACTCCATGTTCAATGATATTAATATTTTGAATAAAAGAAAACAATTCAGAAGAGTCTCCTGAAATATTTTGCCTATCTTTCTAAAATAGTTTTTAGAAAGATATTTTTTGGCTTTTAGTAAGTTTTTTTTTTTTTTCTGTGACTCCAGAGATATTTTAAAGTAAATTCATCAGCTTTCAGGTACACTTTCATGCCTGTAGTATCTTTCACTTTATACTACTTTACCACCTAATCTGACCACCACTCAATTTTCACTAAAACACTCTGTTCATGCATTCAAACTCTGTTCCGTGTACCCTGTTCCTGCTTAGTCTGAGAGTACTTTCATTGACGTGTTTTCCCTCAAAGTACTTTTTCTCAGGAATTCTTTATGCTAATATCCCAATATTTCATATTAACCTTCTGCCTCTCCAGTCTGTTTCTGCACCTGGTTTATTCATTACTGAGCCCTTTATCTTCACACAGCTGTGCTCCTTTCCACAAATTATTCCATTATAATGAGAAGCTCTGTACCACAGTCTAGATGAGTTAGACCTAGACCAACTGGATAGAATACATAGAAAAATGTAGCTAGAACTATGAAATGACACACGGGACAATACAACATAGTAAGAAAGAATTTTAATTCCGGGCTCAGAATACTTCAATTTATACCCTGGCATTGCTACATAATTAAAACTCTCTTGGGAAAGTTACTTCATGTTCTTGTGTGTCAGTTTCTAGAAAATATGAATAATAATGCACGTCTCAAATATTGTGAAGATTAAATGAGGTAATATATGTAGACTGCTTAGCTCATGGCCAACTATCATTTTATATTCAATATTTGTTAAAATTTTAAGTCTTATTCGTTGAAACCATGCAGATTCAATGTGTCTTACTTTCAACAACTAAAATTCCTTTTCTAGAGAAAGGCGGGAAGAAGGAAAAAAAGTCAACATTTTTAGAAGGTTGACAATATACCTCATTATTAGAAATCAGATTTGAGATTTCAGGCCATTTCAAGTCAATCATATTTTATGAAAAAAAATGAGAAGAAAGGAAATTTGGGAAAGTTATACTAAGAATCTCTATTCAAATCCTACTCTCAAATCTCTTTTTCTAGCTTAGTCTTCACTTCATCAAGAAATAAAATCAATCTTAATTTTTCTTCATCCTGCGTTTTTCACAGTCAATCCATCAGTGAATAGCACTAACTCAGCCTTCAAAGTAGTTCTTAGAAGCATTCACTTTTTCTAACCTCCACTGCCAATGGATTAGTCTCAACTATCATTAGTGTTCAATTGGACAATTTTAAAAGCTTTTAATCAGTCTGCCTACTAGATGCTTCTCTGCTTCTCTGCATCCGCCCATAGTATCCAGAGTATCATTTAGAAATGTAAAACTGATCACATCACAATTTTTCAGTGTTATTCAACATATTCCCATTGCATTGAGCATAAATTCCAAATTTTTCATCATAGTGTATTAGGTACAAACCTGTGTGCCTCTTCTGAGTCCTTCAATTACATCTCTCTCTCTCTCTCTCTTTGCTATTATGCATTTTTCTGCCATTTTATCACCATCCTTTCACTTCTGAACTTAGATGAAACAGTAAACCATGAGAATGTCAGAGCACAGCGACACAACCTGAAAGTAGAGTGATGTCCTTTCTTCACAGTGATAACTTTGACTAGTGAAAAACAGAAAATGGAAAGGATTCATACAGATGATCCCCTCCACCCCACTTTTTTCTTTCCCCAAAACTATGCCATGTTTTGTTTCTTTCTTAAAACCCTCCTGATTCCAGCACTTTGGGAGGCCAAGGCAGACGGATCACAAGGTCAGGAGATCCAGACCGTCCTGGCTAACACGATGAAACCCAGTCTGTACTAAAAAAGAAAAAAAAAAAATTAGCCAGGCATGGTGGCGGTGCCTGTAGTCCCAGCTACTCGGGAGGCTGAGGCAGGAGAATGGCGTGAACCCGGGAGACGGAGCTTGCAGTGAGCTGGGATCGCACCACTGCACTCCAGCCTGGGCGACAGAGTGAGACTCTAAGAAAAAAAAAAAACCCTTCTGAGTTACCGTTTCTGAGAAAAACACACTGTGCTCCTCTGAGTTCTCTGAGAAACAGGGGCCAACACTATGAATTATTGCATTTAATTTTCCCCTTTTGTTCACTTCTGTTTATTCTTCAGCCTTACAACTCAGAGGACTTGCAACCCACAAATAAAATGTCAGTATTTTGATCCATATGCCAATTTCTACCATTTATGTACATGCATAATTTGTACATTCTACAAATGCCTGAAAATTGTGTTTCCTGGCGAGCTCTGCCACATTGTCTTCAGACTTTCTGCACCTTGGAAACTGGGCTGCAGACATTCTGTTGATCTTTTTTGTACTTGACTACACTAAGTTCTTCCTTGCCCCAGTCCTAGAGCAAAAGTTACCCTTTTTGCTCAGGTGCCCTTTCTTCACATGCCTTGCTCCTTATCTTCCTATGGGCTTAAATGTCACTTTTTCGAAGAAACTTTGACTTACTATGCAATTAGATTGTTGACTCTGTTACTGTTTTCTACAGCATCCTGTATATTTCTTTAATTAGATTTTTGACTCTGTAGAGCAAATCTACAGCATCCTGTGTGTTTCTTTTTGCATCTTTTCTCATTTTTAATTATAAATTTATTTCCTTATAAAGCATTTTTAATCCTTACCAAACTGTAAGATCTATGAGACAAGCAGAAACCATGTTTATTTTATGTACAGAGAGCCTGGCCCAGGCTGTGGCATTCATTAGGCATAACTATTTTTTTAAATTAAGTAGGCTCTGATTTACTGTGTACATTATTCCATGTTCTTAGACAAATCGCAAATAATGCTGACCAGAAATTTTAAGAATCCACCAGCTTCATAGTATTTCAGAAAAAAGTAAACATTAAAAAAAACAACAAAGAAATGTGGTTAAGCGCTCTTTATTATAACAAAGTTTATGCCATTTTCTGGATACTCATAACTGGACTTGCACTTACATCTAATCAAAATCCAATATTATTGACTACTTACAATTATCAAACTTTTAGATAATTATTTAAGCAAGATTTAATGTGCTCCTTACTCCCTAAAGTCGATCTACTCAATAATATTTTTCCTGTGTCTTACCATTTGCATAACTGAAAAGCTAAATGTGGTGAATAATGAGATAAGGTAGTGTATCTAGCAATTTATCTATGTAGCAATAAGTAAACTTGATAAATTTCAAATTGAAGAGACAAAGAAATACTTCTAAAGGTTTATTAATAAAAAATTACTTACAAGATAAATGAAACAGTCAAGCCTCAGATTTAACTGTGATATGAAATTTGAGCAGATAATGAAGTACTCTCTGTTTAACACAGAAGAGAAAATACTGTAATTCAAAAAAAGAAAAACAAAAACAAAGGCCATCAGCTGTCATTCAATCATAACATTGCAATAACTAAGGCCCAGAAAACATACCACCAAGACAATCTTCCAGAAAAAATATATCTGTGTGGTGTGTGTGTGTGTGTGTGTGTGTGTATTACTATATGTGTTTGTGTATGTGTATATAAATATTCAAACATATTCTCAAAAATAAAATTTTTTTGAGTAATAGGAAGTCACGGAATTTAAAATAGAGATTACTTAATAACATTTCTCTGTTGCGTTTTTCAAAGTTATTTTGATTACCTAGGTAATAAAACCTCAACTCAAGCTAACTAAAGCGAAACACAAAAACAAAAACCAACAGAGGGGATTGACAGATTTAGAAAAGTCTAGGTAAGACCTAGCTTCAGGTATACCTGAAATTCAGGCACCTTCAATTTCAACTAAAAGCTATTTGAGTTTTGGGATATTCCTTTCTGACTCCCGGTTTTGCTTTTAATTGTTGACTACTTTCAGTCACACTCTCTCCTTATAGTGGCAAAACAGTTTCCAGAAAACTTATGCTTAAAACTTGTCAACACCAGTGAAGGCATGAAAATGTACTATTGACTCTATTAACAATTAATTAATTAGCTAATTATCTAAATAATAATTAAATACATACACCCAACTCAGTAATTTGCTCATGCAGACCATAGAAGCCACTGTGCCTAGGTATTTAATGATAAAATGATTTTCCTATGTTCTAACCAACCCAATCTGTTTATCTAGTCAGTAGCTATTTGTCTACACAAGTCTTATTAAGACTTCAAGAAATATATATTCAAGGAAATATTACCCTTGGATAAAATAGAGATGGATATATATATATATATATATATATATATATATATATATATAGTGTGATAAACAAGAGGTCTTGCTAATCAAAATTGTGTTATGAAAATTAAATAAACTTTAAACAGTTGTTCTCGATCAAGATTTCTCAGAACATTTACTAGGCAAATATGAATTGTGAATTTCCAGGAAAGAGTAATATGCAAAATTACTCACATTTTTTACCTCAGCGCTTGCTTTTCCTGAAATATTTGTTAGTATCACTCTGTACAGGAGTGTCCCATGGAATACAGCCTAGGCCATTTTGCTCTGGAATCATTATTTTCAAATATTTTTCTTGTGATTTTTCTGCCTTATTACAGGATCTGAACAGGATTGGGAGAGAGAAAAATAGAAAGGGTGCTTCTTAGGTGTCCCCATATCTGTGGTTCCCTAGCATTTAGGATAGAACATATAAAAGTAGATTTTGTAAAAGTATCACAATGAAAGGACTGATCATACTTAATTTTTTGTGAAACCCAGAGCTACGAAGTAATGTAATTTTAGACACAATTTTTATCTATGCAAAGTAGACAGACTGACTTCATCCAAAATCAGTTTTAAATATTTCTGCAACTTGGTACATTGGCATGTATTAAAATATACAATATTGGTCTTTACAATATATCTGAGACACAAACCAATGAAAGATAAATAATAAATGTTTTCAAAACTTACATTTTATCAATGTAAATGAGAAGTGTAACCGGAATAACTGATGTGAGTTAAATACACTGTGAACTCCTTACTGATCTCCATCTTCACAATAAAATAACCCTGTGATCTCATTCTAAGAGTAACCATATGGAACTGACAAATCAGCTGACTCTTAACATATTTTGAAATTTCCAGGAAGCTTAGTTAATCAGTGGCACGATTTTCAAATTGCTCTTAGAAGCTGGCTGGTCAAACCCCATGAGGTTAGAAAGACATTTTGGCAACAGTGTACTTTTAGGTAAATGAAATTGTTACACTACTTAAATCTCTGAACAGAATATGAAATGTTAAAATGAATTAAAGATTGCCCCATCACTCAAATGTCCTAATTATTTACACTAAATTCTTGGTTTGGTTTGTCTTAATATCAATATCTATAGAAGTATGTCAGAATTTTCTCTCTATTCAGGAGGAATTTATTTTAAAATCTTGTTCCTCAATGTTCCATTCAAATGTCTCTTCTTTTATTATTCTAGTCCTGTAGGCATAGACATTCATTTCTTCTGTTGCCCATAGAACCTGCCTTTATGTCAAACTGCTATCTATCTTTTTACTTGACTATGCATTGATCAATTAGGCTAATATTTAAAGGTATTAGGTAATGCATGTATTAGAGTGCTTTTGAATAAATCTTACCAATTGATTAACACCAACATTTACCTTCACAGCCAATGAGCTTGCGTGAGCTAACCATATAACACTATGGAGTCTTTTAAACTTAGCTTTAGTATAGTAGGTAAAAGACTGAGGAAGAGGATTTCAATGCTACCAATTTTACCTCTGCTTCTCATATGGTCAGGCTTGCCCAATAAAATGAAATAAATTTCTACCTTGAAAATGCAGCTAATTAGGTATGTTTAGTTGATCAGGTATATTTTGACTGGAATGTTGATCATAAATACATATGTATGTGATGTAAATACTTAGCTATGTAAATACTTAGCACTGGAAGGGCATAGAATTTGGAGCCAAATTGCCTTGTTTGGAATTGTTCCATGCCTCAGTTATCTTGAAGTAATCAGTTTCTTATTCGTAGGACTGTTATACTGAATGAATATTATTTTAAATACTCAGAAAAATTTCTTCTAAAGTTTCTTTTGCCTTACAGAGAAGATACTAACAGCTTCAATTCCTAGATTCCAAAGGCACTTTCAAACTTGGAAGGTAAGAAACCAGTCATGACTATTTTTTTCCAGACATATTTGCAGGATGACGGCTGGATGTGAGGTAAGAGGTATTTTCCAAGAAAACCTTTGAGAACCATCCACTTTTTCTTGCAAACTGAGGTAGTTGGAGGAAGATGAGGTTCAATTCCTTTGGCGTGAGATGGTGAGGATTGCTTGCACTAGAGATCCCTGTAGACAGCTCCCTGAACTTCAATACCCTAGACTTGCAATGGTGATGTGAGCTTCTTAATCTCTATATTAAATGTGTGACATTGGGAATACATAACTGATGCCACATGTTAAGTTAGTAATTTATAAAATGTTTTCCATTGCTTCAGTCTAGTGATGCAATGTTTCCTGTATGAGATTTAACATTCATTCTTTCATTCAATTTTAATTTTTTTCTACAATACCTGAGATCACGTAATGCTTTAAAATGTTTCAAAGTGCATTTAAAAAATTTTTTTTTGTTCTTTCTAGTCTTAGCCTTGAAATACACTTTGAATCTCATTGTTTCCCTCCTTCCCAACTGGACACACTCTTTGACCTGTACTAGTTTATCTAATTATGTTCTTGCCTAGAAACTTCAGGGGCTAAACTTAAACTGACACAGGTGCAGAGACCAACCGTGGAATTCTCCCCATCTAGCGATTACCCCAAAAGGTAGTTAAACTACAACCTGGCCATTGTTGAAATGGCTTTAGCCCATGCTTGAGGTAGATAATAGCACAAGACAGCCATTGGAACAAGATACATAGGCTTTCTACCCTGCCTTACTCCCACATGTTTCTCATAGCAAGTTTCCCTTCTTAAAACTCTTAGTCAGCCTCAAATAAGAAATAGGAAGCATGAGCCTTTGGGAGGCATGAGTGGGACCATTTCCCAATTGCTAGAATTTGATTAATAAAACCGCTTTCTTTTCACCTCATCTCAATTCTTGTGTTTGGCTTCTGTGTGACAAGCGGTTGGACTTGTGTTTGGTTACAATAATAAAGATGCATTGTGCCAAGAAAAGATCTAAGTTATAAGGAGTCAGAATAAAGATGGCATCAATATTTCACTTGTAATTCCTATCTCTGACAGAACAGAGTAGGCTTTTGATTGAAATATAAAAGATATTCTACAAACTCAACTAACAATCTCACTTCACACAGGCCATGAGAAAGTTGATGAATCCTCTACAAGGTGATGAAATAACACACACCAATTGTGCAATTTCATTCCAGATGAATTAATTCACTTAAAGAGAAAAATCATAAAGAATACCAATATGCAAATATAATTTAAAAGGTGAGAAAAAGTTATCATTATGTTCAGGCAATATAATGAATGCCTGAAAAAATTCAGGAGTCAACCAGAAACTAATTGAACAAACTGGATCAACTAACTCAGCAAGGTGCTTATTATAAAATAAATAGTAAATAAATGATATCTTAAATAATTATAACAAGTTAGAAATTATAATTGAGTGAAAATCTCATTCATGTGTAATGCATTCTTAGAGAGACTTGGTCTCCAACTTTATTGCAGAAGCTAAGTATAAACACACACACACACATACACACACACATTCTCTCTCTCTAAATATGTATACTATTCTCCATCCAGCATCCATCTAGCCATTGAAAAGTTATATGATGTAATTTCATAATTTGAGTGAATTGGACTGATTTTTTTCTGGGATTTTATTATCAACACACAAAGTTTAGAAATTACAATGAAACACTGAGAAATCTAGAGGCAGCTATGTTTTTATTGTTGTTTTTGTTATTGTTGTTGTCATTTTGAGACAGAGTCTTGCTCTGTTGCCCAGGCTGGAGTGCAATGGCATAAAGACGACTCACTGTAGCCTTGACCTCCTGTGCTGAAGCTATCCCCCACCTCAGCTTCCTGCATAGTTGAGACTGCAGGCATGCACACTATGCCCAGGTAATTTTTTTTTTTTTTTTTTTTTTTTTTGGAGAGACAGAGCCTCACTATGTTGCCCAGGTTTGTCTTGAACTCTTGGGCTCAAGCAATTCTCTCACCTAGGCCTCTCAAAGTGCTAGGATTACAGTCATGAGCCACTGTAGTCAGCCCAGCTATATTATTTTTATCAGAGGCAGTATCCTGACCAAGTTGTTTTTATTGCAGGATACAATTTCCAAGCTTTTTTGGTTCAAGTCAGCTTTTCAAAGCTAGTATTTCAGTTTCATTGTTAATCTTTGGCCTATAAAATATCTTTCTGAAAAATTCCCTTTTTAAGTATGTTAGAGTTGGTTTCAATTGAACATAGGTAAGGGTCCTGGCTGACAACCAACACCAATACATACTAAAGGTAAATGTATGTGTGTTTGTGTGTGTGTGTGTGTGTGTGTGTGTGTGGTGTGGTATGTCTATTCCAAATAAAGATGCACCCATCAATTTTCATTCTATGGAGTTTGCTTTAACCAGAATATGTGTGCATATAAAATATATCTTCCTGAGGTAGCTGGCAGCATAATGGCAGCATAGAGGCAAGCTGGCTTCTCTTTCTGCTGACTCACACAAGAAACAAAAAGAAATATATGGCTCGGAGATCTTCACCAGCAACAATCCAGAGCTCAAGTATGAAGATGAAACAATTCCTGGGGCCACAAAGAAGTGGAAGCAGATGGCAGGGGAACCGGACTTCCACTTCTACAATGCTCTTCCCCCTACATTCTGCCCAAGCAGCAACCATGTGTTTCTCCACCTTCTTGGGTTCCCTGTCAGAAGACCTGTCCTTGCCTGAACTCATAGGTAGACCCGCGACTGCCTGCAGGGAGAAATGTTCCTGAGGACAGGAAGAGACAAATGCAGGAAGTGGAACTACCATACTCAGCCTGGAAACTCTATTCTGTAACTCAGTCAAAGGAGACATCAAATCAGAGTGGCAGCAGGAGGTATGTTCACCATGTTCCCTGGGCACAAGCTCTTAGCCAGCCTTCCTACACTGGGAGATAATCTTTTTGGGACTGAAGCCATCTTTGCAAAAATTATAAAAGTGAGAGAGTTACGGCAGTGAAAGAGACATGATTTAACTAGCCCCATCCTGCCTTTAACTTCCAAACTGCCCTTGGTCATTCCTGGGCATGGGTCAATCTAACTTTGGGAGAAATTTAGTCAATAGTTCAAAATGATAAACTATATAAAAGTACAATGATAAACTATCTGCCCTTCCTAAAAACTCACCTGCCTTTGTAACACTAATGCAAGGCCACCAGGTTACGTGGATGAAAGTGGCTTGAATTCTGCTAAGATGTAGGTAGAGTTAAATAATTGCCAGCCATTACCTCAGAGGTCACAAGATTTGCAATTACCCAACAATTATAGAAACTATGATTGACTTTTTGAAATGCCCTTTCAGGCATTTGCATTTCTAATGACCTGATGATGACTGGGTGGCCCCACCCAGACCCATGACTCTTAGCTCAATTGGTCCAGTGGTCCCAACCCCGAAGCAAACTCAGCCAAGTAGGACCATTTATTAAACACCTATGATTGCATTCCTTACCAAGCAGCAGCACCCGTTCCCCTAGCTCCCAGTCCCCCAAACTATCCTTGAAAAATCCTAACCTCTGAATATTCAGGGAGGTTTGAGCAATAATAAAACTCCAGTCTCCTTAATATACATAGAGTTTAGCCAGCTCTATGTATATTAAACTATTTCCCTATTGTAATACCCCTGTCTTGATAAATCAGCACTTCTGGGCAGTAAGGAAAATGAAGCAACTGGGTGGTTACAGAGCCAACCCCATTTGGAACAGGGGGACTCTGACCATTTACTAGAGCTGAAGTGAACCTGTTACAGTCGGTACCTAGTTAGGCAAGAACAGTCCTAGGGAGGGTTCCCTGCCCCTCTCCAAGAATGTCAGGCAACCATCAGGTGATGGTCAGGTAGTTGTTAACTGTTTCTCTAAAATAGTAACTGGTCACAGCACCGGGTAAAGGCAGTCTCCCGATAGGTAGAAAAAAACCTGAAACTGGTGATGCACAGCTTCCCAGTAATATCTCAGGAGTTGGGCAAGTGGTCTCAAGTTATGTGCATTAAGAGGCGAAGTGGTGGAGTTTAACTGGTATGTGACCTACTAGGGACATTTAACTGGTAAGGGAAGAATACCTCAAGTGAGCACGTGTAAAACTCCAGTGTACACACTCTGCATGCTCCCCTCCCAAGTGCTAGCAGGCCACTGCACATGTGGACAGCCAACCCCAAAGAAAGACTCAGGGAGAAGGGACACAAGACCCTGGAAGTATGCCAACATATAAAATCCCAAGTCCAAGGTCAAACAGGGTATTTGATCTCTCAAGTCACCAGCTTGGCCCTCCTCTAACTGTACTTTCCTTCCTTTTACTCCTGCTCTAAAACTTGCCTCAGTCTCTTCTTCTGCCTTATGCCCCTCAGTTGAATTATTTCTTCTGAGGAGGCAATAATTGAGGTTGCTGCAGACCCATATGAATTTGCTGCCAGTAATAAGCCTAGGCTTAAGGTGCCACCTAGAGCCATAAAGCAGGCAGTGACTTAGCACTGAAAATGCCCTAAATAAATACATTGAACAACAACTAAAATAAGCTGGACAGAGAAAACCGATAAATAACTAATTTTTCAATGCAAAGACACAGACATATACCCACAGTAAACAACAGAAAAAAGGGAACCATAACCTCTCCAAAGAACAAAGCAAAAATTCAGTGACTGACTCTAATGAGATGGTGATTTGTGAGCTCTGACCTGCAATGCAAAATAGTAGTTTTAAGGAAACTCAGTGACTTCTAAGGTAACACAGAAAAGCAATTCAGAAACATATCAGAGAAATTCAACAAAAAGATTGAAATAATAAAAAGCAATCAAACAGAAATCAGGGAACTGAGAAATATATTTGCTGAACTGAAAAACTCTTTAGATGCTCTTAAGAGCAGAATGACTCAAGCAGAGGAAAGAATCAGTGGGCTTGAAGGCCAGATGCTTGAAAATACACAGTCAGAGGAGAAAAATAAAAAGAACAAAAAAGAATGAAGACCACCCATGGGATATGGAAAATTATTTCAAAAGACCAAATCTAAGAATTATGGGTAGTCAAGAGGGAGTTGAGCAAGAACAAAGAGTAGAAAGCCCATTCAAGGAAATCATAACAGAAGACTTTCCAAAACTTGAGAAAGACATAAATATTCTGATACTGGAAGGTTGTGGAATACCAAACAGACTCAAGCCAAATATGACTACGCCCAGGTACTTAGTTATCAAACTCTCAAAGGCCAAGGACAAAGAGAAGATCCTAAAAGCAGCAAAGCAGTGAAAGATAGGAAAATATACCATATAAAGGAACTCCTATTCATTGGACAACAGACTTCACAATGGAAACTATACATATCAGGAGGGATTGGAATAAAATTTTCAAAGTGCTCAAAGAAAAATACTGCAACCCCGGAATATTGTATCCAACAAAATTGTCATTCAAATTTGAAGGATAAATAAAATCTTTCCCAAATTTAAGGTTAGAGAATTCACCATCACTAGATCCATCTCTCAAGAAATACTAAAGAGTCATCCAATCTGAAGGAAAATAATACTAACGTGCAAAAGAAAACTTTTTGAGGTTTAAAACCCATTAGTAAAATTAAGTACGTGGAAGAACTCAGAATACTCTATTACTGTATTTGTGGTATATAAATCCACCCGTAACTCTAGGATGAGCCCCAAAAGACAAATCTATCAAATACATCTTTCTTGTCTTCCCATAATGGTACCCTCTTTCTCTTGATGAATTATGTTTTAATATACTGCTATATGATTTTCTAACTCTTTATCATTTTTGCATTATTTTATGACATGTTTGACTACAGTTATTTTTAAAGAAATTATTTTAAAAAGCAAAAGAAGTGATAATTTCATTCTTGTATTGTACAAAATATATTTTGTAATTTTTTGAAATTCACACAATATTTGAATTATAATTATTAGACTATCACTAGGTGAAAAGAATGTGAAGTTTACTCGAATCTTGAAAAAAATTTTAAGATATATCTTCTTCTAAACTGATATTTTACTTATTTATGAATTATGTACTTCTTATACTTTATGTATTTCTTACAAGTTTTATGTAGTTCTTTTTTATGTAGTTCTCATATACATTTTTTTTTAAGGATTCAAGGCAATTTTCCAGGAGTATTCAATTAAGTGAAATAAGCAAATTGTAGAAATGATATAGAATATAATTACTTTTTCTCTTATTACAATAACACACACACATTTGGAGGAACATCTTAAAAAATAAATTCAAACATTTAGCACTATTTTTGAACAGTAAGTTTTTTTATTTTATAAAATTACTGGTATAGTGTTGAGATATGCAAATAAGTTATGCATGAAAAAACGGCAGTACTATTGTGCATGTTTGTTATGATGTAATCCTAAAAACGTTCAGTTTAAAAGGTACTGATGTAGTACCTTCCAATCAGTACCTGTATCAGTTAGAGGGATGATGAAACTTATTCCTTGCCAGAGAATTTTAATTAGTTATTGTATTTGTTATGTAAATATATTATTAAAAGACTTCCTGTCATACGTTGGGCCAATTTTGGAACAAAATGTTTTTATATAAAATAATTTTTACATGATCCGTATGTCATTGAGGCTTTTTGAAGAACCATTTCTTTCCTTCAAGTGAGCATGTTATTTCTCGGGAAGTATTTACTATCACTTTTAAAGCATTTGTGTTAACCCATAAAACTATACAACATGCTCATACAAACATATTGAACAGCAATTAATTCAAAACTTAGTAGCATTATAATTTGTAGAATTATATCTAGGGACATAACTCAAATGTTTATGCAAGTATGGATGGCAAAACTCCATGTTACTTGTTCTAGTTACAGCATTGATTATTTCAGACTCTGTCTTAAAGAGATTGTTTACCTAATGACTTGCACACACATAGCTTAGCTGGAATTCATTTAAGCGTCTACAAAATAAGGAACTGTAACAATGGGTTTTGAAAGTAATGTTGAATACTCATGTAAAATTTAACTTACAGTTATTTAGTTCAAATTTAAATGAGGCAAATCTTTAGACATACTCTGAAAAAATTATGTTTTGTCAAAAATTTAAAATGAAGTGGCATTCACTTAATATTTTGTGTGTATAATTTGGATTCCACTAGTGAACCCTTAGATAATGATTATGCAATAAACTCTTGCATGATATTCTACACCATAAAGAGTTTTGAAGTTGTTTTTGCCTTGCTTCATTTTCTCTAATTTATTTTAATAGTTGTATCATTGACACATGGAAAGGAAGATGAATAGCAATGATTTTTTTTTTTTTTTTTTTGCTACAATACTAATGTTTTAAAATTCTGTCATTATTTTTAGAGACAGGGTCTTGCTCTGTCACCCAAGCTGGAGTGCAGTGGTACCATCAAGACTCACTGCAGCGTCAGCCTCTGGAGCACAAGGGATCCTTCTGCCTCAGTCTCCTGAGGCATGCACCACCACACCTAGCTAATTTATTACCTTTTCTAGAGATGGGGTCTCACTTTGTTGCCCAGGCTGATCTTGACCTCCTGGTCTCAAGCAAATCTGCTGCCTTGTCCTTCCAAAGTGCTGGGATTACAGGCGCGAGCCATTGTGTCAGGACTACAATCCTAATTTTAATTAAAATGATCTTGAAATAGTCTGACAATCATAATTTGGTATTCAGTTTGCTCAACATTCTTGAAGTGTCATACAGAATGTGTAAATACAGTGTTTTCTTCTATTTGATGTAAAAGCTACAAAATGTGTCTCTTCTTTCATAAACATTCTAAACTCTTTGAAGATAGGATGATTTATTTTGATTCAACTAATCTACAGTGAAAGAGTTTCCCTAATGAATCTTGGAAAAATCATGGCAATATTGAAGAAACCATACACTTTCAAATTCCATATGTTTAAGTTCTCATATTGGATTTTTTTTTCCTTCTTATATTGATTTAAAATGTCTTCACTACATGTCCTGATAACCAACACTCTTTTTTGTTTGTTTTTTTTGTTTCTGTTTTGTTTTTTTAAAGGCCACTTTATGAAGCAGTATTGTAAATTCACTCTCCATGTGCTATTTCTTGGAAAGACAGTGTCAACTAATGTTGACACATTGGGCTGGTGAAGAAACAACGAATTACTTTCAAAGGCAGATAATTTATTACTTACATAGACAGTGAAAGCAAAAATAGCAAAAATGTCATCTCCCAATGCCCTTATCCTACACCATGACACTAGAACAAAAAGCTTCATATGATAGACAATAGGGGCCAGACTGTTGCTGAACAGCTGATTTCATGCCGCAGCTATGCAGTTTGAAAGTCTATAGATGTACCTTAAGAGGGAAAAGCACAAAGCCTCAGACCTCCTCAGAAGGCAGAAACTGATGAGAAACTCTCTTGACAGCCTCCATAATAAATATGGAGATAAATGAGAAATTGACCTACTAACATAAGCCTTTCATGTTGACTCACTCCAGACTGATCACAGGACATTCTGCAGTGACTTAGGTCAACTGTAATTAAGCCTTGCCTGTGGACCCTATATGAACACTCGCAAGGCATTGTGGGCTACAGCAGAGCTGTGGCTCTATGGGAAGACTAATGTTAATGGCTTAGAACATGTTATTAAGTTTTCTTAAAACTTATACACACACACACACACACACATACACCCACACTCACTACCAAGAACAATATGCCCAACATCATATACTGAGGTAAATGTTGAAAATAAACATTAATTAGGTTGCTTAATAAACTCATCTCTTTCTGAAAAATGAAAGAAAATAAACCATCATCTAAATACTCCTTTAATATTAGAAAGAGATAATAATTTAAAATATCTATTCAGATTCTTGTTGGCTCTGATGATGTCTGTTGTAATTCTTGCTTATGTTTGCTTTCCATAGAGTGAACTGATGGCTTGGGATTTCTTACAAAGAAATAAAATTGAAAACTTTGTTCCCATTGTATTTTGAGTTATTGGTAAACTTGTATCATTAGCTTTGCTGTAAGTTGAAGTTGAACGCTCAGCAAAAACTTAGAGCAGTTTTCAAAATAAACAGAACAATTTTCCATTCAACAATACAAGCTGTAACAGTGGGGGTGTTGTTGAAATTGAAAGTGTTTAATGGTTGGTTGAGATAAGATTGGAAACTAATAGGAAATTCTTACCTGGGTAAGGCATTTGATTAGAGTGTCAACATTTTTCTTTCACATCTCCTGTGTTTCTCTTAATGGAGGCAGTGAATTCCAGTGGAAAGCCCTTTAGACAAATAATAGAGTGTACCATATTCTGTATCAATTCTACAACTGACTGGCGGTGTTTAAAGGTTCTGACTATTTTGGCAATTTAAATTGTAGTGTCTCTACATGAAAATGTAAAAACAAATAGAATGTATTGTAAGATAAAATACTCAAATGCATATAGAGTATTGAAAGGTTTCGGAAGAAGAAATAAAAACAGTTTTTTCTTCTTAGAATCCAGTAGCTTGTGTGAAAGAATGCCCATCACCCTAATATTAAATTAATTTATAGATCATTATTTTATCTTAAAATTGTGCAGAAGAATCATGAAAGGGTCTTAAATGATTTCCTTTTAAAAATAATATATTTTCTATATTATCCTGTTATAATAACAAACATTTTCTATCTTTAAATTATTAACCAATCAATGAAATATTAGCTGCAAGTGTACGATGTAAAACACCACAGTTCACTTTTCTTTAATTATGCTTGCTTGTACCTGTCTTTTTAAAGAGTATGGATGAAATAAAAACATTATAATTATTTAAGGAGGTGATTACCCTTTATTAGTGACACAAAATTTTAGAAAGATGATCAGTGATTATAACGGTGAATTCATTTTCATAAACAGTTACATTTTTATGATTGTTAGAAATATGTAACTCAAGGACAGTTCACATATTTTCATTGACATGTTATTTTTTATGTATTTATTTATTTATTATTATTATTTTTTTTTTTGAGATGGGGTCTTGCTGTGTCACCCAGGCTGGAGTGCAGTGGTGTGATCTTGGCTGACTGCAAGAACCACCCTCTGGGTTCACACCATTCTCCTGCCTCAGC
The DNA here is from genome assembly GCF_003255815.1 of Theropithecus gelada. Taxonomy (NCBI): domain Eukaryota; kingdom Metazoa; phylum Chordata; class Mammalia; order Primates; family Cercopithecidae; genus Theropithecus; species Theropithecus gelada. Next base: position 175,413,939 of record NC_037672.1, on the reverse strand, counting down.
CTCCTGAGTAGCTGGGACTACAGGCACCTGCCACCAAGCCCACCTGATTTTTTTTTTTTTTTTTTTTTTTTTGTATTTTTAGTAGAGACAGGGTTTCACCCTGTTAGCTAGGATGGTCTCAATCTCCTGACCTCATGATTTGCCCCCCTTGGCCTCCCAAAGTGCTGGGATTACAGGCATGAGTCATTGCGCCCAGTGAGAATTCTTAAGTATGTATGACAGCTAGATGAGAATACTTTGAAGCAATATGTTTTTTAATGGAGAAGACATGAGGGTTTGTTTCTTGTTTTTTATTAGAGCAAAATAATTTCTCCCTCACATTATAATGAGCTCTGCAATATTATTATACCTTGAATTATGTATATATCTTATTATTAATCAGTATATTCTTGTGATCAGGGAAATATATCTAAAATGAATATGGCTGTGCTTAAATATAAGAAGTTTACACTATCCACGTTAGAAAAGCAGCAGGTGTAATTTTCAGGTGACAACACTCCTGGGTGTTTGAAGGCATGTGACTGTATCTGGCACATAGTTTCTCTTCAAGAGTGACATTATGTCATGGTAACTACCATGTTTTAATGACTTATCTCCTTAGCTTATTCCTATTCCATAAAATCTGCTACTGAAAAGTCCATGTTATCACAATCTGAAATATCACTGTCTTAATGACATACAGTATTTTCTTATTTGATTATATCCAAAGAAATACCCAAAAGAAATGAAAGCATATGTTAACCGAAAACATCTATGAGGATATTCATACCAGCATTGTTTCTAAGAACTGAAATCTTCTCAAAACACGATGGATGCAATCATTGTAGTATATCCATACAGGGATCACGGGCAACAGGGAGTATGCGCAGACTAAAAACACATTCGATAAAAACGGTAAACTTCATAAACAATTTTCAGCAAAAGAGGCTTTTTTTGTGAAAATGTATTGTGTAATTTTCTTATGATTTACGCATTTATCTGCAACTATGATATATAAAACACTGATCTTTTTTAAACGATAACACTGATCAGTGAGGTTGGTTGTAACTGCTCCAATATCATAGATGTCTGCACTCAGAGTTTCCTATTAGAAGTTCCCAGGTTTGCCATACAATGTACTCAATATCCATAGATATTTGAAACAAAATTGTTTTTGCTGCATCATAAAGACTAATTGATGAAACGACTTCAGCCACAGCCTAAACTCCTGCAGCACTTTTTTTTCCAAGTCCGCCGAAAACCAAGCAGCCTCATGTGTTCCTGTGGATACGCAGCAGAGTAACACACAAAGTATAACCTAAGAAACCCTGCAGAACTTCGTACCTTCTCTTGTTGTGGTGTCCAAGGCGAGGCAGAATAGCCTGTTTTTAACATTACATGGGACTTCCTGACATACCGCAAGCAAAACTTAGAAATATTTCTATGTCAGTTTCCTAAAATTTTATGTTTTTTTAAATGTAATCGAGTAAGTAAATGCCTATGATATCTTGAGTTCTCTATGCTACATAATCCATAGGTCCAAACAGAATCATATGGTATATTATGACAGAGAACAAGATAATTTACTTAGATATGAGGTAAGATAGATAAGGTGTACCCCTGTTACTGACAGGTAAATGCATATATACTTCTTGGATTTTCTTTAGTAACTTGTGTGATTTTTAAGAAGGTATACAGAAGATCAACAGCTGCTTGTCAGGTGCTGAGCTGTGCTGATATTATCTAGCAAGGATGTCACACCTGGAACAGCTTCAATCTGAATCCCACATGGTTTAGTCATAGTAAACCCCAGTCAAATAAATTGAGAATACTCAATTTATTTGGCTTTTGTACAGATCAGACAGGAGAGTTAATTATGACGTAATAGAAACCACCAGCTCGACATATATAAGCATTTGGTGACTTCACTGTTCTAGAACTCCCTCACGAAATCAATGTTACATTTACTTTAATATTTTGGTTTGTAGATGAAGTTACCAAGGCTTCTATTTAGCTTTTCCTACAATAATAGCCATAGTCCATAGGTTACTGAGCCAATATGGAGAATCTGAAAAAGACTGGCTATTCTTAAAATGCATTCAGAAACTGAAAAAATAGCCAGACTCTTGGGATAAGACACATTGAAAAATTGTGAGATTTGTTTGAGACAAAATTCCATTATGTCACCTGAACTCCATAATCCTCTTGTCTATCTAGTTGACAATGGATCAGAACTAAGGTCATGTCTCATAATTACTAAAATGTTTGCAAATTTTCCTACTCCCATGCACACGCATCTTGGTAAATCAATGCAGAGCACATTGGCTGTTTGTGGAGGAGGATTTACATATATATGTGTGGCAATTTCCTTTTTAAAAGAGACCCAATATTCTTTCAGTGAGAAGTTTTCCAGAATGTCAATTAGATTAGGCCTGAAAACAAGATGAAAAACTGATTTGCCATCATGAAAATGATAGTCAGGTTTTTGGACTATAGATCTATGTTTTTCTAATTGTGGTAATTAATAAATATATTTAGTTGCCATCTATTCCATTCCTAGGAATATTGGGAAGAATTGCCCATTGGAATAGATTTCTTCTGATCTCTACTTTTTTTTTTTTAAAACAGCACACTTTTACTTTCAAATATTTTTAATCTTATGTTTCTGGAATTTGGGGTTTGTAAAAAGCATATACATGTGTATGTTCATTGCGGCACTATTCATGATAGCAAAGACATCAAATCAACATAGATGTCCACCAGTGATAGATGGGATAAAGAAATGTGGTACGTATTTACACTATGCAGTCATAAAAAATGATGTCATGTCCTTTGCAGAGACACAGATGAAGCTGGAGGCCATTATCTTTAGCAAACTAACACAGGAGCAGAAAACCCAATACTGAATGTTCTCACTTATAAGTGGGAGTTAAATGATGAGAACATGTGGACACAGAGGAGAACAACACACACTGGGGCCTTTCATAGGGTGGACTGGAAGGAGGAAGGGGATAAGGTAAAACAACCAATGGGTACTAGGCTTAATACCTGGGTGATGAAATAATCTGTACAACAAACCCCCATGACACAAGTTTACCTATGGAACAAACCTGCACTTGTACCCTGAACTTAAAATAAAAGTTTAAAAAATTCTAGATACATACAATTTTTTTTTTTGCTAACTGGATATGCAAACCCATTTGTATTGATTTTAATCACTGATATGCTTTCAAAAACTTTTACTATCTTAATAATTATTTCCATTTGTCATATTGATTATTTTCTTTTTTATCCTTAATTATTGTATTCATTGATCTATTTAAACAGTTTCCGTTTCTCCTAGATTGAAGTTATAATTTACATTAATATTCTTTTGATGTTAACCTAAGCAATTTAAGCTTATGTATATTTTAATAATATCAAAATTCGACTAATACAGTCTTTTACATAAAAACAAAATAATTAAGAAAAATTAAGCAAAGGTCATTTAGAAAACAGCTTCTTTCAACCAAATGCCATTGATGTATATATATGTAGAATTGTATTGACTTTATTCCTCATTTTATGTCGTCAACATTTGTTTAGTTTTGCTGTTAAATTTTACCATTTCTTTGGGAATCATTTATTTTTGCATCTCAAGCTCTCCTGTGATAATTTTTCTTCCTCCTCAATTCTCTGTTTATCTGAAAATGTATTTTGTCCTCATTCTGGAAAGATATTTTAGACTATAGAATTTTGGATTTGGAGTTATTTCATTTCCTGTAATACCATTCCACTTCTCAGTTACATTTTTGAAAATATGCTACCTTCAGCTTCTGGAACTGCTATTGAGAATATACCTTTCAATTTGTCATTTCTTTCTTTTTTATATTCACTGGTTGCTTTAATATATTTTCTTTTACAGCGGCATTCTGAATTTTTACTACAACAAATGTATTTTTACCTCATATCAACTTAATTAGCTTTATTTATTTGTGTCTATTTACAAATAGTATTCTTACATCTTATGTTTCATGTCTTTTACAAAATGTGAAAAGCATTCTGGCATTATATTCTTGAATATTATCTGTCCAGATTCTCAATATTCTAGCAATATGAATAGATACATGGTGACATACCTTCTCTTCTGTTCTCATGTTTCTTTCTGCCCTGCGTCCTGACTGCCCCCACCCCCACCCACCTCCCCTCCCCACTGATTATACATCTTCTCGTAGATGTCTCTGGTATTTGGTGTAGTTTTGTTTTTTTTTTTGTTTTTTTTTCCCAGAACTATCTTAAAGGTAACTAACTTTATTTTCTGATGATTGTTGCAGGAAGTCAGGGATCCTAAATGGAGGGACCTGCTGAAGCCACAGCAGAAGAAAATAAATTGTGAAGATTTCATGGACATTTATTAGTTCCCCAAATTAATACTTTTATAATTTCTTACACATGTCTTTACTGCAGTCTCTGACCATAAACTGTGAAGATTTCATGGACATTCATCACCTCCCCAATCAATACTCTTATAATTTCCTATGCCTTCTTTACTTTAATCTCTTAATCCTGTCATCTTCGTAAACTGAGGATGTATGTTGCCTCAGGACCCTGTGATGACTATGTTAACTGCACAAATTGTTCATAAAGCATGTGTGTTTGAACAATATGAAATCTGGGCACCTTGAAAAAAGAACAGGATAACAGTGATGTTAAAGGAATAAGGGAGATAAACATTAGGTCTGACTGCCTAGGAGCTGTGCAGAACAGAGCCATATTTCTGTTATTGCCGAAAACGGGTAAAAGAAATATCACTGAATTCTTTCCCCAGTAAGGAATATTAATAATTAACAGCCCTGGGAACAGAATGTATTCCCAGGGGCAGGCCTCTAAAATGGCTGCTCTGGGAGTGTCTGCCTTATGCAGTTGTAGATAGGGATGAAACATGCCCTAGTCTCCTGCAGCACCCCAAGGCTTGCTAGGACTAGGAAATTCCTGCCTAGTAAATTTTAGTCAGACCGGTTGTCTGCTCTCAAACCCTGTTTCCTGATGTTTATCAATGACAATGCATGCACAATGGAACAGGGAACCTCATTAGTAATTCTAGTTTCACCCTGGCCTTGTGACCTTGCCCTGCCCGTTTGCCTTTTGATATTTTATTGCCTTTGAAGCATGTGATCTCTGTGATCCATGCCCTATTCGTATACTCCCTCCCCTTTGAAAATCGCTAATAAAAACTTGCTGGTTTTACAGCTCAGAGGGCATCACAGAACCTGCTGACATGTGATATCTCCCCCAGACACCCAGCTTTAAAAATTCTCTCTTTTGTGCTCTTTCCCTTTATTTCTCAGATCAGCCGACACTTAGGGAAAATAGAAAAGAATCTATGTTGAAATATTGGGGGCTGGTTCCCCCAATATTATCTTTCTTTTTGTTCTATGGCCTCTCCGTCACTTTTTTTGTAAAACAATTTTCATAATATTTTTATTAAACTGCATATTTTTGGTAGTAGAGCTACTTTAAAAGGAAAGGCTAAAAACTATTATTGGCATATAAAACAAGATAACTGAACTATGTAAGATTATGTGCCCCTGCTACCTGAGTCTGTTTATAGGGATTCCACAAATATGTATCACTAACATGCTCTTGTTATAACTTACTGAGTAACAGTCGTTCTTATCTATCCAAAGCTTTGGCTTTTTTGGTGGATGTTCCTATTCCCTATTTGGTTATTCATATCATTACATACTTGCTGATCTGTGTGAAAAAAAACTTTTCAGAAGGTAGATTCTAATGAATACTAGTTCCTTCTGATATCAGTTGTTTCAGGGCCCGATTTTGCTTTCTTTTGTTTGAGAGCAAGATAATAATTTTGTAGCTGTGATGCAGTATTTTCCAAACTTCTTATTCAATGAAAAATTTTTTTTGTTTTATACAAAATCTTGTAGGGCTAATATTCTATGTTACACACTTTGGGAAATCTGTTTTTAAGGAATTTACTAGTGAAACTAGAGAGATAATAAACAAATAAACAAAAAGTATATACAATCTCAAGTGCTTTGGAGTCATGCAGAAAATATAGAATAAGGGATAAGAATGACTTTTTATATATGAAAAATAACACTTGGCCGGGCGCGGTGGCTCAAGCCTGTAATCCCAGCACTTTGGGAGGCCGAGACGGGCGGATCACGAGGTCAGCAGATCGAGACCATCCTGGCTAACACAGTGAAACCCTGTCTCTACTAAAAAATACAAAAAACTAGCCGGGCGAGGTGGCGGGCGCCTGTAGTCCCAGCTACTCGGGAGGTTGAGGCAGGAGAATGGCGCAAACCCGGGAGGCGGAGCTTGCAGTGAGCTGAGATCTGGCCACTGCACTCCAGCCTGGGCGACAGAGCGAGACTCCGTCTCAAGAAAAAAAAAAAAAAAAAAAAAAAAAAAAAAA